>NW_028270191.1:18421402-18721402 GCF_037043375.1 Chiloscyllium plagiosum | reverse complement strand
GTCGGTGGGCCAAAATCCTGGAATTCCTTCCCTAAACGTGTCTACTTACAGCAGTGGGAGTGCAGTGATTCAAGAAGGCAGCTCACCATCACATACTCAAGGGCAACTAGGGACTGACAATAAATCCTGGCCAGCCAGTGATGCCCACATCCCACGAATGAATATTAATAAAAAAAACTGGACATTGGCTTGGCTCAGCAGCCACCCAATAATGCGACTCAGAGCCAAATCATTTGAAGAAGGGCAGTAGAGGCACTAGACCACAGCATCAGCAGCACCAGAGGCAAGTACACATGCTGCCTGACCTGCTGTGCTTTTCCAGCACCACTCTAATTTAGACCGCAAAAACACAAGACACTAACTGTGGGGAAGGAGCAAAGTGCCCATACCTATCTCCAAGAATCTCTCGACCCTGCAAGTCATGGTGAACTCCTTCCGGTGGGCAGGACCAGATTCCTGAGTGACCGTATATTCCGGAAGTCTCCATCCTTTCTGAACCACCAGCTCCTGGAAAGAAAGAACACACACTAAGCGGAATGTTACTGATGGTAAAGCGCCAGTGCACTAATCTGTTTAATCGCTTCAGCATTTAACACCGATGCACCTCCAACATCCGTGGCTCCTCAAACATAATAGAGGCCTTTAAAATTATGAGGGGTTTTGTGGTATACTGGATAGTGTCCCCGACTCTGAGGAAGAAACTCAGGGTTCAGGTCTCGCTCCAGGACTTGGTGGCTATGTCCATAATGTGGCCAAACAGGTCAAGTGAATCCTTCCAGAACATGCTGATAACAGGCATAGAGTCATACAATATGGAAACAGACCCTTCAGTCCACGCCAACCAAATCCCCAACTAAACTAGTGTGACCTGCCTGCACTTGGGCAATGTCCCTCCAAACACCTCTTATTTGCGTACTTTTTAAAATGCCTTTTAAACATTGTAACTGTACCTGTACCCACCACTTCTCCTGGAAGTCCATTCCACAGATAAACCACTTTTATTAAAAAAAATTGTCCGTGTCCTTTTTAAAATCTTTCTCCTCTCACCTTAAAAATATACCCCCCAGTCTTAAAATCCCCCACCACAGAGAAAAGATACCTGCCATTCATATTACCTATACCCCTTATGATATTATAAACCTCTCAACCTCCTACGATCGAGTGAAAAAAGAAGTCCCAGCCTATCCAGCCTCTCCTTTTAAGTCAAACTCTCTATTGCCAGAAACACCCTGGTAAATCTTCTCTGAACCCTCTCCAGTTTAATAATATCCTTCCTGTAACAGGGTGACCAGAATTGAGGGAGAGATTCCCGTTCAGCCAAGCAACAGAAAGGATATCGGAGCTTCTACCATCGCTCTCCATAGCTCCTGGCTATAGCATAAACACGCACCACAGGTTGGCTAAATGACCGATCTGGATAAAACTGCTGGCAGCAGCACAGTGCTTGATCATCGCCTTGTATGCAGAGAAGATTGTGACATTGTGGTTTAGACCTATCACGGCAGAGAACCCAAGGAGATTATGAAGGGGTAGATTTTGCAGCAGCTGTTTCCAACTGATGGGAAGAGCAAAACTAAGATAGCCCCGAATAAAACTAACAGGGAATCCAGGAGGAATTCTTTATCCAAAAGAGGAAAGAATGCAAGGCGTGCGACCACAAGAAATTATAAAGATGTATAGGATAGAAGAGGCAGCTAAGAAAACATGAAAGAAAGGAACATGGGAATAGAATGAGATGAAATAGGGTGCAGGAAGTATAAACACCAACATGACCTGTTGGGCCGAATAGACTGTTTCGGTACTCTACGTTACAAATGAAGGAATCAGTGTATGTGTATTCTGAATGTTGGGAGATAAACAAGACGACAATACCTGTAAAGCCCCTACAGGGTTGCATTCCGCCAGCTGAGCAGAGCTAGAGCTTTTGGATTCAGTGCCAGAGATCCTGGAGGGCGTTAAAAAAAAGAGAACAATGGAATAAGGAAAATTCACAAGTTATAAATATTTTTCACAATCAATGAAGGCATTTTTCTTTAGGCAGCCATGCCTCTCCAAAATAAATGCAGAGGAGAGAGCTGGGTGACTTACCCCACAATTCCAGACCAACAAAACCTTTATCATACACAAACGTATTAATGTCGAGCTTCAGGGAGAATGACGCTACAGTGATTTCTGCAGTTCCTGCTTACTGCCTGCTGCTACTCTCTGTGGGCCAACTGGAAGCCAATATGCAAACCTTCAATGCATTTCTCAACCAGGCAGATACGCACACAAGGGGCTGCACAGCACAGAATTTGGTGGCAGGGTGTGAGAGAGGACAGAGAAAGAACAATGAAACAAGACAGTTGACGAGACACCAATTCATAAAACCCATAGAGGTAAGTAAAATAAAATCAGCTCACCAAAGCTCCGGAAACACCAGAGACCACAAGGATCACTTGTAAGAGTGGGATATGGAGAAACTCTGCTTCGGTTGTTCCTTCCATAACTAGTCTCCCCAGCAACTTGGCTGGAATAGATATTAATGTACAGTAGCTTAGTGCTTCAGGTACTGGACTGGGCGGTTGTGAGCTCACTTCCCTGAATGGCAATTCAATAAATGTAGCAAATTGTGGATTAGAGCCAGAAAATTTTTAAAAACTGAAAAATGCTATTGTTTTATAACATAAGAAATAGGATCAGGAGAAGGTCATTCAGATCTTTGAGTCCACTCTGTCATTATAAGATCAAATCTACAACCTGATTTTCCTACATTATCCTCACATCCCTCAATATCTTTAATATCTCAAAATCTATTGATCTCCTTATTCAAAATAATAAATGACTGAGTCTCCATAGTCCTCTAGGACAGAGATTTCCAAAGATTCACCACTCTGAGTGAAGAAATCTCTCCTTGTTGCCTACCTGATTCTGAGACGGATTCCCTGGTTTTGCCCCCTTCCTCCCCCAGTCAGACGAAGCACCCTTTGTGCAGCCACCCTGTCATTCCTTGTAAAAACTTTGATGTGAAAATCCAATTGCTTCACCCATGCCCTTCAAGAGGGGGAACCTCTATGCTTACCTGCTTTGAACTGTGAGCTGATACAAGTTCCAGTAAGTGTTTCACTCTGTCCACCCTCAGGCCTACCATAAGGGAAGTTAGTTAATATTGTCTTGCCAGTGTTGCTCACTATTTTTGAAACTAAAACATATATCTGTGTCTCTGCTGTGTGGTGTTGTGCGTTAACAGACACAGGCTTACACCAGTATCGCATTTGGACTGTACATTTCACTGGGTCTTACTTCAACAAGAGTAACCCATCAGTTGATCTTCCTCCTTTCCTGTCTGAGGCAGGTATCTCCAGTTTCTAGTCTCTGTACAATCTAGGTCAGAGCTGGCCCAAGTGGAAATAAACTATGAGCCCACGTCCTTCTAATGGTACAGCACAGGCCCAACACACTGAATCACTGCCAGATTGAACAACCTGGGAGTTAAACAAGCAGGAATTTTTAGAAAAACAAAATTTACACAGCTGAAAATGTGTTGCTGGAAAAGCGCAGCAGGTCAGGCAGCATCCAAGGAGCAGGAGAATCGACGTTTCGAGCATAAGCCCTTCTTCAGGAAGGGCTCATGCCCGAAACGTTGATTCTGCTCCTTGGATGCTGCCTGACCTGCTGCGCTTTTCCAGCAACACATTTTCAGCTCTGATCTCCAGCATCTGCAGCCCTCACTTTCTCCTCGAAAATTCACACAGCGCCTTGTCACGTCTCCAAGAAACGTTTATAAAGCGCTTCACTTTTATGTTTAGCGACTGTCAGTGCAGGCAAATGCAGCAGCCCCATTTTGCGCACAGCAAGATCCCACACTGCACGAGGAATGCTTCTGACGGTTCTGGTTGGGAGTGGAATGAGTTCTTCATACCCATGGCCAGCTATTACTAACATCAAGTTGTTGGATTAGGCATTTGTGCAGATAAGCATGATGTAATACCAGTCTCAAAGTAAATCTCAAACGCAAGGGCAAATTCCCTCTCTCACTTCCATAAATGGATTATTTTCAAAAAGACAATGACAAAAAAATTCAGCATTATTGGGAATGCATCAAGGGAATTGACAATGGATTGGTCAACTAAATGGATTGAAGGTCTACCTTTGAAATGGTTAGCATGTTTAACATGAAATAGAAAAACTTTTCCTGACAACTTTAACACTTTCTACAATGATAGACTGCCTCACTGGATGAAAACATGCCATCAGTATTGCCGGTTCAAGTTTACGGGCTGTAATTGAGAAACCAAGGAACTGACTTTGACACAAATTCAGGGCGCTGACTCCAGTACATTATACTTTAAAGCATATAGCAACTTCATAAAGTTCTAACTATTTGTAATCGCCAACAACATATTACACACCAATGGCACTTAAAAACACTGCATGTGGAGCAATTGAGTTTTACAGCTCCCAGGCTCAGGTTCTCATCTCCAAGTTAGTTCAGAGAAGGAACTTGCATTTGCATAGCGCGGCTATCACATTTTTCAAAAACATTCCAAAATGCTTCACAGACAGTATCTTGCTTTGAATTGAAGTGCAGTGACTTATGTAGGCAAATGCCGCAGCCATTTTGCGCACCGCGATGTCCTGTAAACGACAACAGGAGGAGTAAGCTGTCAATCAAACTTTGAGGGGGAGGCAGGTTCAAGGAGCAATGTTGGCCCCAAGGACTCTGGACAAGCTCCTTCTCAAACGTCACACCCACCTAAAACCAATCGGAACATGGAAATGGCCATTTTAGTTTGTCTCATTTGAACATTTGACCTGTACTGCATCGCCAGCCAGGGCAGGCAAAAAAGGGAATATATTTGGAAAGGAGGAAAATATCATGAAGAAGGTTCCTGTTTTTGAGCACCAGCCAGCACCCCCTGGTGGTGAAAGTGCAAGATAAGAGAATAGCACTCACTGGGAATAGCTATGATGCCCTCGTGATTGAACAGCGAATCAACACGCTGCTAGGGCTAGTCCTTCAGGAATGACCATTTAGGTGAAGTCTTGGAAAGCTGACAGCACTTGAGGAATGGTTTCCCTGCATATGTCACTGCCTTTTGGAAGAGATGGGGGGGGGGGGTGGGGAGAAGGGCAGACAAAATAGGGTTGAATATCACCATTAGAAGATGGAATGGAAAGCTCTTCCTAGGTGCAGTTAGCTATTCACGTACTTGACTCCATCCAACATGGGCTCCAACATGTTTCCTCCCTTTAGTAATTTCAGGGCAGCTTCCGCTGCCTTGTGCTTTGCTGCCTTTTTGCTAGGCCCCTGACCTGAGGGGGGAAAAACATTAATTAAAACACAACTTTAAATAAAAGCCACAAAACACCAGCCAACCATAAAGCAACTAATTGAAACGGCCACAAAAAAAAGCCTTCAGTCCAGATACATGAGCTGAATTGATGCTCAGACAGATCTGAATAGCCTGCCTCAGAGCAAGTTAGTCGATGACAGAAATGCACCTCAATTCCATTATGTGCGGAACTTTTTCAGAGCCGTCAGTTTGGCTCTGTTGCTAATCAGCTAGCAAGCATGCTCCACCTGGACCAGAGATCATGGGATCAAAACCCACCCTTGCTCAGGAGCATATACAACATTCCAGATCAGCATTGTATTGAAGGCACAAACCACTTTCTCACATGGGAAAGACCAGGGCACCATTAAATAAGAAAGACAGTTCATCTAGTGTGCCAGTTAAAACACTTCCCTCATCCCAACATCAGTAAAATGAAAAAGAAAACTGGACATTCATCGCAACACTTTGTGGGATCTTGCTGTGCACAACACAACCAGAACATGGGCTGCCTCGAAATAAAAATAGTTGTCCCCACTGAGAAGTAATCCATGCAGCTTGCATTTTGGTTTTGCTCGCAGTTATCAGGCAGTTTGCGCTCACAAAAACAGGTAAGGGGAGTTACGGCAGATCAGACTCACCGAGTCTGTTTCAATAAAAAATTGATTCAATGTGCTTTTGAACGTTACAATGACCCTAAGAGTTAATCCTGTGGGGAATTCCGAAAAAAAAAATGCATATCCCCAGACAGCAGAGAGCATATGGAACTTTCTCCCATGTGGAGTTGATGCAAATAGTAGAGATATATTTAAAGGCAAATACATGAAGGAGAAAGGAATAGAATGTTAAACTGCTAAGAGATGAAGAGGATGGAAGAAGGCTTTAGTGCACCAATGTGTCAAATGGTCAATTTCTGTACATCACATTCCCTGTAAAGATTCTGGTCTCTGCCTGTCTAAAGACTAGTGCCCATTCATTTCAGATCTGTCAAATGATGATCCACTTCTACCATGCATCACCTGGGTCTACTTTGGACTGCCTGTTATTCAACCCTAGTATTCTTCCCAGCCCTCAATGCGGATGCCATTAGAAAATCTTGTACGCGCCAGCACAAAGCAGGCGCAAACATCATGAATGCCACTGTTTTGCTACAGATTGACAAAGGCTGGAGACTTGTCTCAAGCGGCTTCCTTAACCAGCTCCGGAAGCAATGCAATTCTCTACATCATTCTGCACTATGAACAGAAGAACAATTTGTAGGAAAACAATGTTTATCTCAAAACATGAAAGCAACCAGTATCATTTGATTACACAGATGACATTATGATCTTAAGCAGTGCTGTGTGTTGCAAAAGTCAACAGGGGAAAAGAAAATAGGAAGAAGAGATGGCATATGGTGAACGCTACGGGTTTTGAAAATCATCACCCCGAAACAGAAACATTAAATGAGATTCCCAAAACACTGCTAAGCATGTCATGGAATGAAATCAGAATGTGACCCAATTAGTCTTAATAGAGCATCATGACTAGAAAAGGAATCAACAGTCCCTTCATTTACCACATGGACCTTCCATTTTAAATTGAGAAGTCAATTTAAAGAGCTCTACAAATATGGAGTTAAGCGACACCACAATCAATGATATCTCGTTAACCTTATCAGGGCTGAACACATCACCCAGGCTCCACAGAAATAGAAAGCAAACCTTCATCTGATGCCGGGAGACTCATTGTAGTTAATTAGACAAAAACAGGATTTTGTTTTTAGGTTTTAAACTGGATTCTGTACATGAAGCATTTTGCTCTTACTGTCCCCAAATAGTGATCAAACTGTCACACTGAAGAACAAGGTACAAACCTGTGCAGTTAATCTCTCCGACTGTCACTCGGAAAGTGAAATTGGGTTGGTGGGCTTGGCCCTCAGCTTTCAGCAAGTCATACACCGGTGTCTTTCCAATCCTTGTTCCATACTCCTGCAGTAAACTAATAGGCGTCTTCCCAGGGTTTGAGGCCAGCATTTGCTCAATACTGTGTGAAAAATAACAAGAAAAAACTATTACAGAATTTGGAGATAAGTGCTTCTAAACCAACATCTTCCTGGCATCTGCCACCTTCTGTCTGAAAGGTATTCTGACCACCCTGTTAAGTACTATATATTCATCTAAGGTCCATTTTTACCCCTCACTGAGAAGCTGAAAAGCCCAAGTTAATTTACATACCTCATTCCCTAGAACAGGGGTTACTCATGTTGCTCTCCTCTGCATCTTCTGGTGGATGCAATATTCCAGCTACTTCACTTGCATGAAAGGAGTGAAAAACAACGCTACCTGTAGATTTCTTTTAATTTCCTCTTGGCAAATTCTATGCTGCTCCTCAATTTGTGCTTCCTAGCTTCACTTCCACTTTGCAATACCTTGCATTTGGCTCAACAGAAGTATACTTGTTACTGACAGTTCAAATCTTGTCTAGCTCTGGCCTCTTGCATACCTCCAATTTCCAGCTGTCCCCCCAACTAACAGCCATACTTTCAGTTGCTGGGTGCCAAGCTGTGGAATTCCCCCTCACAACCTCTTTTTTTACCTTTACGATGCTTCTTAAATCTGTCTCTTTGACCAAGCTTTTGGACCATCTGTCCTCATGTGTTTGATAAGACTCTAGCAAAGGGCCTTGGGATATCACAGAATGTTAAAGGGACTAACTGTATCAAGCTGTTGAGTGATGATCTCCAAGTGTAACAATTGTGGAGGGAGCAACAGCGGGAGAGGGCACTTTGCGCTTGACACGGCTGACATATTGGCAAATACAAGCCCAAAATGCACAATAGCTCAGAAACAAATCTTCATCCCATGTTTCAAGCAACACTTGGCATTCCTTTAATTCACTGCAGTCAAAGCTCCTGTCACTTTACTTACAAACTCTCTGCCCCAATTTCTATTCGGTTAGTCTGTATTTCAGGCTGAACGGCAGGGGTAAGCATATAAAAGATTATCAATACTGTGAAGCTAGGTTTTAAATGTACAGTGGATTAATCTCAAAGGATCTTTATATAGAGTTGCTCACAGCAAAATGTCCTGAGGAAGGCACTGCACTACATGGTAAGGCTTTGGTTACTGAGTGAAAGCAGAAGTTAAAATGGAAGTGGCCAAAGCCACAGTCAAAGAGGCAGGCATTGAGATAACTTTTGAATGCTAAGAGAGACTTAGCAAGGTTGAGGTGGTTTACAAAGAAGATTCTTGAGTGCAGCGGCTTGACAGCAGAAGACTTTGTGACCATAGGTATCTAATAGACTAGATGTAGGAATTTCCCAGGCATAATCTACTTGGCAAACCACTTTCCTAAAAAGCCAGAGAATTTAGGCACAGACACAGTTTAAGACCCATAATCCTGCAGCCTCTTAATTTGTTCAGGGGTACAGGCAGATGTTCACCGGTTACAACAATGCAGCCATGAACCAAACAGTGCCACAACTTTCCTGCATTTGTCCAGTCAGAGATATCCTAACGTTGAAGCATTTGTTTGCAAGGTTGTTTGGAGCCGGTGAAAAGGTTCCCATTGTTCAATGATAAAGCCACAGTGCTACTCACGAGACTGGTCTATTAACTGTATTCTACAATAGACAGTTTTGCATATCCAACCTAATATTAGGTGAAATGATATTTTGGAAGCATCTTGATGTTAATCTGTGTTTACATTCTTCTCACTTGCCTCCTTCAAACATATGGAGGATGGCATACATGTGTCCTGGCAGCTTTTTGTACACAAATTGTTGATGCCTCATCCAAATAAATACTTTTTTTTTTGATCTAATGAGTCTTTACAGCTCCACACAAAAAGCTAGCATCCATGTTCAGTGGGTGATCGGAAAGGCAATTGGAATATTGACATTTATTTCAAAGGGGAGTGAGTATAAAATAGGAAGATTTTGCTAAAAACTTGCCACAGACTTGGAATCCAGTGAAGTTTTGGGGCCATTGTCTAAGGAAAGATATACTGGCATTGGAGGCAATCCAGAGAGGGTTCAGGAGGCTGATACCAGGTATGGAGAAACTGTCATATGTGAAGAGGTTGGGCAGGTTGGACCTATACTCGTTGGAATTTAGAAGAATGAAAGGCAATCTTATTGAAACATGCAAGATTCTTACAGCTTGACAGGTAGATATGGGAAGGTTGACTTCCTTCGTGGGAGAGCCCAGGACCACAGGGCATAATCTCACTGTAAAAGGGTGCCCACAGAGATGAGGAATTTCTTCTCTAGAGGGTAACGAATTTGTGGAATTCTTTAGTGCAAAGGGCTGTCGAGGCCAGGTCACTAAGTGTATTCAAGGCTGAGTTAGACAGGAGACATCAACAGAACAGGAGAGATTTGGGAATCCTCATCCATGAATCATAAAGAGCTAGCACCTAAGTTCAGCAAGTAACAGGAAAGGCAAATGGAATGGCATTTCTTCATTTTAAAAGAGCTTGGGTACGAGTGAGATTAGGGTAGGAGCTCAATAATCAGCCTTGATCATAATAAATGGTGGAGCAGACTCGAGGGGCCAAATGGCCCACTCCTGCTCCTATCTTCATCTTCAATAGATATAGAAAGGTCTTGCAAAATTAGTCAAGACACTAGCCAGACCACAGCTGGAATAGTGAGAACAATTTTGGTCCTTTATCTTAGCAAAGATAAACTAGCATTGGAGACAGTCCAGAGGAAGTTCACTCAGCTGATCCCGGGTATGGAGGGAAGTGCCTTACAAGGAGAGGTTGAGTATGTTGAGCCTGTACTCATTGATGTTTAGAAAAATGAGAGATGACCTTACTGAAATGTACAAGATTCTTACAGCAGACTTGAGAGGGTAAACGCAGAGAGGTTGATTCCCCTTGTGGGAGAGTCTAGGACCAGGTGACACAATCTTAGAATAAGGGGTTGCACATTCAAGGCCGAGATGAGTAGGAATTTCTTCTCTTAAAGGGTAGTGAATCTGTGGCATTCTTTACTGCAGCATGCTGTCCAGGCTGAGTCAGTCATTATATTTCAGGCTGAAATGGACAGAATTTGAATCAGTAAAGAAATCAAGGGTTAAAAGGACAATGCAAGAGGTGGAGTTGAGGATTATCAGATCAGGCATGATATTGAATGCCAGAGCAGACTCTATGGTTTGAGCAGGGCGAAAATGAGGACTGCAGATGCTGGAGATCAGAGTCAAGATTAGAGTGGTGCTGGAAAAGTACAGCAGGTCAGGCAGCATCCGAGGAGCAGAAAATTGAAGTTTCGGGCAGGAGCCCTTCAACAGGAATGAGCTAATTCCTGAAGGGCTCCTGCCCAAAACGTCAATTTTCCTGCTCCTCGGATGCTGCTTGTCCTGCTGTGCTTTTCCAGCACCACTCTATGGTTTGAGCAGCCTAATTCAGCTTTTATGTCTGTCTTATGACCTTATTGACATGCCAGCTGTGACTCAGTTGGCAACATGCTTGCCTCCAAGTTCTGGATTCATTACCCAAATTAGGGGCACAAAAATCCAAAGAACACAAGAAATAGCACCAGGGGCCCAGGTTCGATTCCACCCTTGGGTGATTGTCTATGTGGAGTTTGCATATTCTCCTCAAGTTTGCGTGAGTTTCTTCCAGATGCTCTGGTTTTCTTCCACAGTCCAAAGACAAAGTCAGAAGTCACAATACTAGGCTATGATCCAACAGGTTTATTTAAAATCACAAGCTTTCAGAGCCCTGCTTCTTCATGAGGGTGAACTCCACCTGACAAAGGAGCAGTGCTCAAAAAGCTTGTGATTTTAACTAAACCTGTTGAGCTTTAACCTGGTATTGTGTAATTTCTGACTTTGCCCACCCTGGTCCAACACCAGCACTCCACATCATGGCTACCAGTCCAAAGATGAGCAGATTAAGCACACTGACTATGCTAAATTATACATAGTGTCCAGGGACATGCAGGCTTGGTGGATTAGCCATGGGAATTGCAGAGTTACAGGAATTATATAGTGTGTGGTCTGGGTGGAATGCTCTTCAGAGGGTCAGTGTGGACACGAAGGGCCAAATAGCCTGCTTCTATAGTGTTAGGATTCTGTAAGGCCCGTCAAACCTAAACATGATCGTGGCTAACTTCAGGCTTGAATTCTACTTTTCCAGAGAAGACATTGTCAGAGATACTGGACCCATTGTTAAATCAAATCTACCCTCTCGGTAGGTAGGCAAGGTGCAATGGCACTATTTCGAAAATAAGGAGAATTAGACCCATTATGGCAAATATTTCATCCCCCAAACTAGATGCTCCGAGATCATTATCACATACTTGAGAGAGCATGTAAACTGTCGGTACCTTCCTACCTCACAACACAGGCGACACTTCAAAAGGGCCGCAAAGCGCATTGGGAGGTCCTGAGTATGGGAAAGGTGAGATATACAAATGCAACTCAAGGCGACCGGGTTTCTGCTCTGCAGCTCAAATGGTGAATGAACCTCAAACACAGGAAACAAAAGAACTTTTAATGCCAAGGTCGGAGGTCCTCCAGCTTCCTCTATACCTGGGACAGCTGGAAGTCTTCTTGGCTGCAGCAGCGGCCCGATCCTCCGTCATCCCAGATGACAGTGCCGGCGATCGTGGCTCAGACGGCGGCGGCTCCGGCTTCTGCTGCTCGGTCCCTGCATAAGCACCAACGTCGCTCCCCACTGCGCAGGCGCAGCGGCTATTGCCACCACCACTTCCGGTTCAGCGGTCAAGCCACAAAAAGCGCGCGAAAGGTCGAAGTGTTCAAAATGGCAGTGGAGCGTTTACGTATGAGAGAAGATGTCATCACGATGTACATAAACGTCCCCTCCCCCCTTTTTTGGGTACAATTTAGTAATTAGAATGAGTTTGCGTCATTTAAAAAGATTTCACT
This sequence comes from Chiloscyllium plagiosum, assembly GCF_037043375.1. Taxonomy (NCBI): domain Eukaryota; kingdom Metazoa; phylum Chordata; class Chondrichthyes; order Orectolobiformes; family Hemiscylliidae; genus Chiloscyllium; species Chiloscyllium plagiosum. The sequence continues at coordinate 18,709,209 of NW_028270191.1, read as the reverse complement.
CCAGTCTCTTCCCGCAAATAACATTTAAACACGCAATTCCAGCTTGTTTGCCTAACAGGAGGAGAACTTCTTCAAGGTAGGCATCCTTGCAAGAGGATACGCAGTAAGGTTAAGATCAACTAGGCAAAAGTGAGGACTGCAGATGCTGTAGATCAGAGTCAAGGTTAGAGTGGTACTGGAAAAGCACAGCAGGTCAGGCAGCATCATTCCTGAAAAGTTTATGCCTGAAACATCGATTCTCCTGCTCCTCGGATGCTGCCTGACCTGCTAAAATTTGATTTCAGCAAATAAAGTGCTCTGGTATAATGCAACAGTTGCATTGCTCTGCATCCTCACCCTAAAAAAAATTGCACTATGGAAAACCGTTATACCCGTTCAGTAGAAAGTTTGTCCAAACAGCATCCACAATTCATCAATCGCACGATTTCGTGCTGACGAAACACTCATTATACCAGAACATACTGTTAGTATCACAACAGTTGGATAATCTACTTTTAAAACCATCTGATCAGTCCAAAAGCACAAGACTCAAAAATTATTATTGTACCTCTGTTGTACCTCTGTTGACTATGAGTTAAGCCTCATGCAATGCTGTCACTTTAACAAGGTTATTTTGTCCTTGTTTTTTTCCAAGAGAGGTTGTAAAGGCAGAGGTCCCAAAATGTCTGGAAAGACCCTAGTTTAACAATGGCAGTGAAGTGGGCAATTCTCCCAGTTTAGGTTTTTTTCTAGTTTGATTTAGTTGTAGCAGAGAAGCTACTGCAATGCAAAAAAAAAAGGTTCCAAGCTTCAGCAGATGATTCCTGGCTGACATTTCTCTCTGAAATCTCTTCTGCCTGCAAGAACCTGCGTTTGTATTTACCTTTTGTCAAGGGGTGTGTTTATGGGATATTGCGGGAATTGGAACAGCTCGTTGGTTAAGTTGCTGTGTCAGGTCAGTTAAGTTTTCCAATAGTTAAGTCATTCTAAAATCTGTTTTATTTTGTTCATGTTTCAACTGTAGTGTTCAAATAAACTCTTTTTGGTTAAAGAGGAGTGGTTTGACCAGCTGCATCACACCTGGAATATCCACCTTTAAAATAAGAAAAAGTTAGGATCTAGGCTATCTTCTTAAAATATTTTGAGGGGGTCTGCCACTTCAGCTCTTGAAATTTCAAGGCATGTTGGAATCTTGACAATTTGGGATGAATATTAGGTCCAGTTGGAAATGATGTAGCCACTCAGAGTCATAGAGATGTACAGCATGGAAACAGACCCTTCGGTCCAACCCGTCCAGATATCCCAACCCAATCTAGTCCCACCTGCCAGCACTCGGCCCATATCCCTCCAAATCCTTCCTATTCATATACCCATCCAAATGCCTCTTAAATGTTGCAATTGTACCAGCCTCCACCACTTCCTCTGCCAGCTCATTCCATACTCGTACCACCCTCTGTGTGAAAAGGTTGCCCCTTAGGTCTCTTTTATATCTTTCCCCTCTCACCCTAAACCTATGCCCTCTAGTTCTGGACTCCCCGACCCCAAGGAAAAGACTTTGCCTATTTATCCTATCCATGCCCCTCAATTTTGTAAAACTCTATAAAGTCACCCCTCAGTCTCCGACGCTCCAGGGAAAACAGCCCCAGCCTGTTCAGCCTCTCCCTATAGTTCAAATCCTCCAACCCTGGCAACATCCTTGTCAATCTTTTCTGAACCCTTTCAAGTTTCACAACATCTTTCCGATAGGAAGGAGACCAGAATGGCACGCAATATTCCAACAGTGGCCTAATCAATGTCCTGTACAGCCACAACATGACCACCCAACAGCCTATTCAGCCTCTCCCTATAGCTCAAACTCTCCAGCCCTGGCAACATCCTTGTAAATCTTTTCTGCACCCTTTCAAATTTTACAACATCCTTCCTATAGGAAGGAGACCAGAATTGCACATAATATTCCAAAAGTGGTCTTTTAGAGTTGTCCTGTACAGACACAAAAATGTCCTGTACAACGATCCTGCCTCCACAATGACTTCCCAACTCCTGCACTCAATGCTCTGACCAATAAAGGAAAGCATACTAAATCCTTCTTCACTATCCTATTTACCCAAGATTCCACTTTCAAGGAACTATGAATCTGCACTCCAAGGTCTCTTTGTTCAACAACACTCCTTAGGACCTTACCATTAAGTGTATAAGTCCTGCTAAGATTTGCTTTTCCAAAATGCAGCACCTCACATTTATCTAAATTAAACTCCATCTGCCACTTCTGAGCCCATTGGCCCATCTGGTCAAGATCCTGTTGTAATCTGAGGCAACCCTCTTCACTGTCCACTACACCTCCAATTTTGGTGTCATCTGCAAACTTACTAACCATACCTCCTATGTTCACACCCAAATCATTTATATAAATGACAAAAAGTAGAGGACCCAGCTCCAATCCTTGTGGTACTCCACTGGTCACAGGCCTCCAGTCTGAAAAACAACCCTCCACCACCACCCTCTGTCTTCTACCTTTGAGCCAGTTCTGTATCCGAGTGGCTAGTTCTTCCTGAATTTCATGAGATCTAACCTTGCTAACCAGTCTACCATGAGGAACCATGTTGAACACCTTTCTGAAGTCCATATAGATCACGTCCGCCGCTCTGCCCTCATCAATCCCCTTGGTTACTTCTCCAAAAAAAACTCAATCAAGTTAGTGAAATATGATACTCCTGATGTCACCTTTTTCATTTCTTCTTCGTTCCCGATGCAAGCGAGAGCTCACCAAGTGACTGCAATGACAAAGCATTTTTATAGTGCAGGAGGGGCTCATTAGGCTGCATCAGCCAGTCTCAAGCTTTGCATAGGATCAGGGACAAGAAGAGTGCTGGAGATCATTAGGATTTAGCTTTTTCAAACTCCACACTATTTTTAAAAGAGACTTTAATTCCCAGATGCCTCCCACCAGATGTACACTTTGAGCAGTGCTTCCCAAAGTATTTCCAACCAAGGCCCTAATTTGAGGCTTAAAAATTGTCATGACCTCTTCGTGAGAATGGAGGATCCATCTGTTGGAACAGGAACAAAGCTCATTTAACTCAGTCAGAGATCAATGGTAGTCATCAGTACCCCAGAACGTATGACTCCAATGGAGGTCCTTTTCTCGACTTTGAGAGGCCCTGAAGCCTTTTGGATGCAGTTTCCTTTGTTTTTTCTTGTTAATTGTATTTCGTTTTGCAAATATCGATACAGTACATGATATCAAGTTTGATTTAATCTCTGCACTCCATGTATGGAATGCAGAAATCTTTATTCCCCTTTGTCATTGATTATACCATTACTCTCCATAAAAACTCAAAAGACGGGCTACAGTAATTCAGAGTGATCCTGGTATTCATACCAAATGTCTCAAGACTCCTGAACAACCTTGGAATTTTAGGAGTTAAATCAGTTGATGAAAGTTTAAGTGGAATATTTGGCTCTTGCAGGTATTCGTTCATCCTACCAGCAAGGAAACTGCTAAACCCCTTAAAAGATGAGACCGCATAGGGGTTTGAAAACGAGAATGTGATTTCTTAAAATTGCATTGCTTTACTGGGAGTAAACTGGACTTGCAGTGAATTAAGATACAGGTGACAGAGTATTGAATGACCAAACCTAGAGGGTAGAATATGGCAGAGGGCCCTTGTGACGCAGTGGTAATGATCCTACTTCTAAGTCAGGAGGCCTGGGTTCACCTGGTCCTGGATTCATAATAACAATTCTGAACAGGTTAATTAGAGAATATATAGACTGCGAGAGACCAGCCAGGACTGCATTGGAGTAGTTGAAACCCATGGCTAGTGGCTTCTAGTTGAATTGATTCAATTACTATTGCCAGACCAAAATATCAACAGTCTTTCTGATGGCCACAAAACAAATGACAATAAGCACCATAAAGGTTTGTTTTAAAAATAGACTGAAAACATGAAAAATATTGGTCCAAAACATCAACTTTATTCATGAAACTTACAATGCAATATAAAAGTAAATAGGCGAGCACATATAAAACTTACAAAGAATACAACAGTTCTTAGGAAAAGCTGAGGTATATTCAAATGGATGCTGTGCACAATTTTGTTTTAGTCTGCGGTAAAACAGAATAAGTGTTGATTTCAACAATTCCAAGTTGGTGTCGATCAACGATTACAAAAATTAGCGTTTTGTCTTAATTTGTAAGTTGCTTTGTTGCGTCTCACTTGCAAGTCCTACATTCCAACAGTGACTACACTTCCAAATGACTTCATTGGCTGCAAGTAGTTTCAGGATGTCCAGACTTCTTGGGAGGTGCTATATAATCTAAGTTTGTCTTTACACAGTGGATCTGAAAGACGACAAGTCTTCTATCCCAACTATTTTACACATCTGGCTTATTGATATTCTTTTAGGGACAGAAATCTGTCAACCTTACCTGGTCTGGCCTATATGTAACTGCAGACTCAACAGCAATGTTGTTGACTCTTAACTGCCTTGTGAAATGGCCAAGCAAGCCACTCACTCAGTTCAAAGGTGATTCAGGAGGGGTAATAAATGCTGGCCTAAAAACAAAAACACATCCCATGAAATTGTTAAAAAAAAAGGCAAATATTCCTCTCCATCCAGCACAGCATTGTCAGAGTATGCCTGACAATGCAGATAGGATTTTGGAGAAAGTGCATGTGATAATTTGAAGATTCTACGTCAAGGATTTAAGATTATGGACTGATCATGGAGGTTTAAGGGTTGCCAATCAACTTAATAGAAAATTATAAACTTCAGTTCAATCCCCCAAAGATATGAATTAGCAGAAAAAGCACAGTGAGCTTGATGCTGGCCTTTCATTTGTTTGAGGTTTCAAATCTCTCTTACTGATGGGTGAAAATCTTCTCTCTGCCAAATTTAAGTTACAAAGACCTTATGTTAACTTGGTCACAGTCCAGGTCTTTAGTGGACCCATGGTAAAGCAGCCCTCAGTTTCCTCATTTGATAAAGTTGACTGATGTGGGAATTGGAAACTTTTCATACTTAGACAATTGGGAGTATTTGCAGAGATTGCAGCCAAGACACATTTTGCAACAGAACAGAGGGAGCTTTACTCTATATTTTACTGGAAGTGTTTGATATTGAATAATGGGTGCTCAAAATAAGATAAATAGTGTTCCATCCCCCAGCACTAACAACCATTGAGTGTACAAATTCACCCAAAAAGAAATATTAAATCTTAGCTGGACTTATACACGTAATGGTAAGGTCCTAGGGAGTGTTGCTGAACAAAGAGACTTTGGGATGCAGGTTCATAGCTCCTTGAAAGTAGAGTTGCAGGTAGATAGGATAGTGAAGGCGGCGTTTGGTATGCTTTCCTTTATTGGTCAGAGTAATGAATACAGGAGTTGAGAGGTCATGTTGCAGCTGTACAGAAGGTTGGTTAGGCCACTTTTGGAATATTGCGTGCAATTCTGGTCTCCTTCCTATCAGAAGGATGTTGTGAAATTTGAAAGGGTTCAGAAAAGATTTACAAGGACATTGCCAAGTTTGAAGCATTTGAGCTATAGGGAGAGGCTAAATAGGCTGGGGCTGTTTTCGTAGAGTGTCGAAGGCTGAGGGGTGACCTCAGAGTTTTATAAAATCATGAGGGACATGGATAGGATAAATAGACAAAATCTCTTCCCTGGTGTGGGTAGTTCAGAACTAGAGGGGCATAGGCTTAGGGTGAGAGGGGAAAAGAAATATAAGGGATGTAAGGGGCAACTTTTTCCACGCAGAGGGTGGTGTGTGTATGGAACAAGCTGCCAGAGGAAGTGGTGGAGGCTGGTACAATTGCAGCAGTTAAAAAGGTATCTGGATGGGTATATGAATGGGAAGGGTTTGGAGGGATATTGGCCAAGTGCTGGCAAATGGGACGAGATTGGGTTTGAATATCTGGTCGGCATGGACGAGTTGGACCGAAGGGTCTGTTTCCGTGCTGTACATCTCTATGACTCTATAACTACTTTCACTATAATGAATTTTAAGGCCTATTTTTTAAAAATCCAACTACATTTAAACAGTTAAGTTATATATATTAAAAAAAAAGGTTACCACAGTCTAACACAACATTGTAACACTTAACGCCATAGAGAACGGAGCAACCATCTTACATTTTCTTCTTTTGTCAAGGACAATGATTTGAGGAATTTGGTTCCTTCAACATTACAAAACATTTGTTTTTAACCTTCATTTTGAGAACATTACTATTGTTGGCAGTGTGGTGCAGGCATTAAACAGTCAACAGAAATAAACTGGTCCAGACATTAAAAAATGCTATATACGTTCTCGTTTGAACCTCTGCTTAATAAGAGGAACTAAGTGGACTTCTTTAAAAAAAAAAGGCTATATATACCATTGTTGAACACATTTGTTTGAAAGCACGTCTTCACTACCACCCAACTTCAGCTTGTTTCTAAATTAGATTTAGAATTGGTACCTTGATATGAAAATCAATTTCCCTTGATTCACTTCTCTTAAAGAAAAGGCTTATGAAAGCTAACCTGCACCTGCTTTGGCACCCCGCTCATATTTCCGTTTTGTGCTCATGAACTTCATTTTTTCGGAAAACATTGGAGAGTACACTTATGATAGGTGTTCTGAAAATGTGGATTGTTAAACGACATAACAAATAACTAAAAACATCTCAGCCATGTTTCACCTGGTCAGATCTTCTCTATTGTCAATTTAGACTGAGTTATCAGAGGACATGAAGTGATGCATAGGATGCCTGAGAACAACCAAATCTGGACGCATCCGTCTTCTCCCTCTCTCATTTTAATTTTATTGCAAATTTAATCATATTTAAAGAGACACCCAAGTAAATGGGAAACCTTCAGCGCTTGCTCAGCACGAAGAAAGCTTTTGGACGCAAGTAAATTCAGAAATGAAAAGTAGCATTTTTGGCACAATTGAACAGAAAATAGCTAAAGTCCAATTCCCCACCTGGATATGAATTATTTCAAAACTAATTTTGGACAGTCTTGTTCTGCTAGCACACAAAGACCATAAAAAAAAAGGAAGAAACAGTGTTTCTAATATTGGAGACAGCACAAGTGTGGAACTGAGATAGAAGATCAGCCATGAACTTACTGAATGGTGGAGCAGGCTCAATGAGACTGAATGGCCTACTCCTGGTCCTGAATCTTATGAAAAGACACAGAACCTAGCTTAAAAGTACAAACAACAGAAAATCTTTCAGTGCTTTTAAGGAATCCATTTAACTCAAGAAAAAAAAAATCAAACAAAAATAGACAGCAGATTTCCCAGATGCATTTCAGGTATTCTAAGAGCTCATCTTATGTGGTCCAAGATCAAATGAAATACTGCAATGCCTGAAGAGCCCTTTAAGTTTAAAAAAAACTCTAAGGCTAAATTGATATGACTATTCTGCCTGTCTTTTCCCTTGTCCTCGTTTCTGAAGTTGAGCCATGAACTTCCACTGGATTTGTCCATGCTTACAGGCAAAGTACTGCAGTAGTTAGCCATTGCCTTCTGCAGGTAGTTGGCCTGATCTTACTTGCTGCCATTAGGTATATTAGGAGGCCTGGCGTCAGGGACATTAGCACTGTGCAACAAGTCCTGTTTACATAAGTAGCAAGAGCAGAATAATAGCTCATTTCATTTCTGCTTGACCATCCTGTGTACAGAGCTGTTACATTTATGAACAAAATGCTTTACAAAGGCCAAGAGGAAATTTAGTGTAAAAGCAGAATATTAGGGATGTTGGAAATCAGAAATCAAAACAAAGCAGGTCTGGCAACGTCTGAGGAGGGAGAAACAGCAATTGTTGAGTTGAATATGGAGTCATATTTGACTTGAAACATTTACTCAATTTCTCTCTTTGCAGATGCTGCTGGACCTCCTGAGTGTTTTCAGCACTTTTAAAAGGAGTTTTTTTAAAAATGTAGTGTTTTGATAGTGAACAAGACTGACTAAATCAAGCCTTGTAGAAGAAGATCGAGACAAGAGGTTGTAACTTATTTTTAAAAATGCACGAGATATTGTGATGCTGTGGATAGCGTCCCTACCTCGAGGTCAGAAGTCCTGGGTTTTCTCCCCCCTACATTAGGACTTTCTGGCTACAGGTGGTGTGCTGGCAACATGGTCAAAACAGGTTTATTATCAACCTGCAAATCCTTCCAATCCACCTATGGCAGACAGTAAGAGCAGGCACCCCTTCTGATCAGCCAGAACTGTATGGTAGCTACAGCACAACTGTACCCACATGTTAAAAGACTCCACACAAAAGTTCTTTAGATCAGATTAGATTAGATTCGTTACAGTGTGGAAACAGGCCCTTTGGCCCAACAAGTCCACACCGACCCTCCGAAGAACAACCCACCCAGACCCATTCCCGTCCATTTACCCCTTCATCTAACACTACGGGCAATTCAGCATAGCCAATTCACCTGACCTGCACATTTTTGGACCGTGGGAGGAAACCAGAGCACCCGACGGAAACCCACGCAGACACGGGGAGAATGTACAAATTCCACACAGAGTTGCCTGAGGCGGGGATTGAACCCGGGTCTTTGGCAGTGTGAGGCAGCAGTGCTAACTTGCCACAGATTGTACTCTGACAAACATTCCACAATTGTTCTGAGCAATTGCTGATAAATTTTAAAATTGTCACTGAGGAGTGAGTGAGGAAAATGATTCATAAATTTCTTTGCTCAGGTGTTGTTCACAAAGAATGGCATTTGTTTACTACTGGAAGTAATTGACAATGAGAGACCATTGCACCTTGGAAGGGAAAATTAAATCACTACTTGAAGCTGAGGTAGGTGCAGAGCTGTAGCAGAAAGCGTACAAGTCAGCAGAATTAATATTGGATTATTCTAAAGATTATTATTGTAACAATGGGCTGAATTGCAGGTTTGTAGACACCTATGGTTTGTGCAACACAAACAGAAGAGGATTCCAGTCTGGACAGGAAATTATTCTGGATTGGTTTTTCTTCCCCTTTTAAATATATTAGATTTGAAAATACCTCTGAACACTTCAACTGGACCATTTTTGTTAAGTTTTCTGTTTGAATCACCTTTCACCACCACTGTCATGTAAATAAAACTATTCTTAAGAGAATGAACTTATAGCATCGCTTGGTTTCAAAAGTGATTACATTCAAATCAGTTCACATAAAAGGATGATGAAATAAAAGTAACAAAATATAGAAAAATATTAATTTATTTTGTACCTCAGCTCGTGCAGCTGAACTGAACTACGAATAAAGTTAAAGAAATTCAGGAACAACAATCATAGATGATAGTATGACTGCAGCACAAGTAGGGCCATTGGAAATGGTGACAAGGATAGCCAAATACTAATGGAATCTATAGTCCCAGATTTAGTAGATGATAAAATTAGCGTCTACTAATGATAACCTATATATAGTTGACTAACCCTTCCTTAATCTAGGTTTTAATCTCTACTGGTTTACCTGCAATTTGTTTTGGAAAAATAAAGTATAAATAGAATACAGTTAGCTTATCAACTTGTTAAACCTCAGATCTCCAGGTTCAAGCAACGTTAGTGTTATAGAATACTTGTAACAGGCTACATTATTAAGGAAGTGGTTTTTGAGTTGCATGGAACTTGGTTTTAGCTGATGTAAACTGAATGTAAAACTGTTAGGGACATTCCAGGGGAAGAAAAAGGACATATGTTCTATATATCCTTATCCAACAGTAAACAAATTCAAGGGAACAAATTAGAGTAGTGTGCCTCAGATGATATCAATCTGAAACCATCTGCTGTGATGTAGTGGATCACATCCTGCCTTGGAGTCAGCAACTTTGGGTTTGAATCCCACCCCAGGACTTGATGACCACCAAAGATTGGTTCAGAATACAGCCAAACATGTTGAGTATTGACTTGTGATGCTTTCAAGATACACCAATTGCAGGCGAGAATAGGACAGGAGAGATTTTTGATCAGTCATGTGATGGAAGGGAAATTGGAATCTTGCCCATCACTATTCCAAGCTCCAGGTAAAAAAGTGTTGCCATAGCAACTGAGACTCCGAGCGAACTGTAACACACATTTTATCATCACAAATGTTCTTTTTAATGGCAGTTAGGATGCCCGAGTCTTTGATCCAACCTATCGCTTGGATTTGGTGTCTGGGAAGTAGACGTCATTACAAGCAGTCTGTGGTCAGTCAGGGTATTTGATACCCATGGGTTTTATGGAACTACATCACCACCAAACAATACAATTCTTTTGGTGTAACCCATTACTCAATCAGTTTGACATTGAGCACAGTAATTGAGGTGAGTGAAATTCAATTTATCCATTGAAAATGCAATGGAGGCAGTCTGCATTTCAGCAAGTGGACCTTTAAGTGGTAAGTGAGGTTATAGGAGGCATTTGGCAGTCCCCAGATATACCACCACACAGGTCTACTTAAATCAAACATGGAATGGGATCTATTAAATTATCCATATGGTTCTAAATGGTATTCAATCACCATTGTCTGATTTATAAATTGGGTTATTGCACATGACATTATTCAACTCAGTTTGCTAAATTTTGAATTCATTTACAGAGACGTTTTGCCTCTTGCATGGGAGGGGGAAACTAATGTAATGTTCCTTCCTGTAGAGAATGCTCCCCTATTTTTGTCCTTCACATGTATTAGTTGGGCAAAGGACTGAAGCCTAGAATGTAAGAAAAAACTAGGGAGCCAACTTAAACCAAAAATCCAAGACACTCTCACCCTACCCTGCTAAATTTTCAACATAATTTCAAACAAGTATTAACGCATTAAATGGCACACCCAATACTAAAGATTAGTAAGTTACCAGCATTTTCAGGATGGGAAGTTTCCATCTTCTGTCAGGAGCTATTAGTTCTGATGATTTTCCGACAATAACATTGAAGATGCTTCTGTTCATGTGGTGATGTAGTTTCCTCCTCATGATATGGCTGCGTCTCAACTTGTTCTTTCTGGGTGCCACTTGACAGAGAAGGGCACTATTTCTCCAGGAACATTACTCACCATTGGCACTACTTGCAGATTCATCTTGAACACTTTGGGAAGGTGGCAGTAAATCTGTGAAGTTTGAAGCCAGCGTATGAGTTGTTTATCTGCATTTCCCTCCCCCAACCATCAGTTCAATCATATCAGTAAGATATAATAGAGAAATAGTGGCATAAATGATAATGTAACTGGATTAGTATTCCGGGCACCCAGACTAATGCTCTGGGGCACAAACTCAATAAATCTGGAATTGAAAGCTAATTTCAGTTTAATGGCCACCATTACTATCATTGATTGCTGCAAAACTACATCTGATTCACTAATGTCTTTGAGGGAAGGGAATTTGTCATCTTTACTTGGTCTAGTCTGTATTGTGAATGCAGACATAGAGTAAGATGGTTGACTCTAGTCGAGCAAGCCACTTAGTTCAAGAGCAATTAGGGACACAACAAATGCTGGAGTCACTGACGAAGCGAAGCCCAGATCCCATGGAACAAACAAACAGAGAGAGGGAGAGGGAGAGAGAGAGAAAAAAAAAAAAGCTCATCTTATTGGCTCAACACAACGTTTGCACCACAGCGACAGGAAATTAAGGGGGGTGGGGAGGAAGGGAGAGAACAGATTGTTGTCTCCTCGCAGCAGAATGCCCAGGCCAGATGAACGGCTATCGTATCCCCCGACCAAACTGAAGGCCCACAGGCCCATAACCTCAACCATTTGGTGCATTGTGAAATGAGCTGCTAAGTGCAACCCCAGTACTGTATGGAAATTGCAACCTTTTGCGTTTGCACCCATTCCACAATAATGGGAGGATCAATGCAAGCCAGCGAGGACAAAAGAAGGTAAATCTCAGCAAAATGAGTCAATTTACTTGATACACAAAAGGAAAAGAAAGACACTCCAGTCTTAAACCAATTTTTGCAGTTGTGTTTAATCATATACTTCATACAAATAAAAGAACAGCTAACCGTGGCTTTTGGGGAGGGTGGTGCAGGAATTGACTATTTACCCATGCTTTGTCTTTCTATCAGAGTCGAATCAATATTAAGTTAATCACATACACATAGATTAGGAAGCAAGGCTTATTTATTCCATTGGCAACAGACTCTCTCTTGCTCTCAGAAGGCTCCATTTCACACTTCCCTGCTTGAAACTTGCCGTTCCAGTAACTACAGGTGCCACTTCATTTGTATGATCAACAGGTTCCACTGTGCCCTGATGGCTACAATGTTTGGGTCTACACTAATAATGAGTATTGTCTTGCATCACTAATCTGGACAAACGGTGCATGGGTTTTGGAGTTATCCAGCATTTGTCAGAGAGGACCTTCAGCCTTTTATCTGTAATGGTACTTTGAGGGATTCAGGGGCTGTGGAGGGTCAGCCTCAGTCAGTTAGATATTCACGTGTCATATAATTGGCACCACTTGTTCCTTCATTTGCCATCTCCTGTTAGGTCATCCCTCCACCACTTTCCGGGTGGAATATGGCCTCCCCACACAGGATGCACCCACTGAATTCACACCACACTTCAGACTTAATGCATAAAATGAAAAGTTGTGGTCCCAACACCGAGCCTTGCGGAACACCACTTGTCACCGACTGCCATCCTGAGAAGGATCCTTTTATCCCCACTCTCTGCCTTCTGCCAGACAGCCAAACTTCTATCCATGCTATCCATGTCTCAAACCTCGAGCTTCTGGCTCAAATGCAGGGAGGCTACCCACTGTACCACAAGACCTTCTCCAGTTTCAATTACTGAATAATAATCGATTGACAAAATAACCATTTTTTCTGGGGAGGCAGTAACAGTGGTGAAGTTTGAATTCAATATAAAACTAGTCTCTAACAACCCATCTGGTTCACTAATGTTCTTCAGGGAAGGAAACTGCCATCCTTACCTGGATCTGGCCTACATGTGACTCCAGACCCACAGCAATGCGGTTGGCTCTAAACTGCCTGCTGGGCAAATTAGGGATGGGCAAGAAATGCTGGCCTACCCACAGACTGCCACATACCACAAACAACTTTTTCTAAAAAAAAAATCATTGGCTCGGGTGTTTCCAGTTACATTGGTAAGAGGTATGTTTAACAGGATGAGCAGCGTGGTTTCTTACTTTCTGGTTGTGCTGCAAAGCTGTCTGGAGTCTTGTTTCCCACGGGCGATCTTGTTTGTCTGCTAGCTCGATGGGCAGCCATTTCCTCCAGATTTCTCATTACTGTAATGGAACTCTTCGGAGACTGGACCAAGTTGTTAATTTCTGCATTCCTGCAGCCAAACAGTCAAAAATCAACAAGGCAGCTGTAAGACTCTGTATCTGAGGCTGTTACAAGTCTTAAATAGTGGCAACGTTAGCCATTTATACGCAATAGTAAAGTCTAGTTCAGATGACAAGATTGGAAAAATTATCTACTTCAAGTTGCTTTCATTTTAAGGAGCATCAAAAATGGACTTCACTGGTCCTTTAGGTAGCTGCTCCTGAGGCTTGTTTTTTCAAATAAAAAGGAAGCTTAATTCTCTGAATCAGTGCGCCTTTGACAAAGCAGGTAATTGTTGCTGATTCCTATTTGCTCTGGAGAAGGTGGAGGCGAGCTGCCTTCGAATTGCCACAGCAGGTAGTGTACATATTGTTAGGAAGGGAGTCCCAGGATTTTGACCCAGCAACAGTGTAGCTCCAAGTCAAGATGGCGCATAGCTTAGAGGGGAACTTGCAGGCGATGATGTTCTGCTGCCCTTTTCCTTCTCGATGATAGAGGTCCTGGGTTTGGACAGTGCTGTCGAAGGAGGGTTAGTGAATTGTTGCAGAGTATATGGTACACACTGCTGTCACTTGAGTGCCAGTGGTGGAGGGAGTGAACATCTAAAAAGATGGTGGATGGGGTGCCAAATCCAACAAGCAGGCAATGGGAGTTGTAGTGCTTCTGGTGTCTTGTTGCAGCTGCACTTCTCCAGGTAAGTGAAGAATATTACACATTTATTTACGAATGTTTGCGCTGGTCAAGAGGAAAGACGTTGATGCATGGGAGGAACATTTGTCCATTTCAAGCACAGAGTGTTGACATCAACGCAAAGCCAAAGAGGCCACATAACTGGCATAAGTCAAGCATTAATTTATATTGCGCCTGGTGAATCACTTAACAATGCCCCTGTAATGCTTCAAGTACAAATGCTCGCTTTGCAGTACTATTGTTATGCAGGTAAATACAGCAGCCAATTTGCGCATAGCAAGCTCCCATGCACAGCTAATAGATGAACTGTTGATGGTATCATCTGAGAAGTGACTGTTAACCTTAGGTGGGGTTGACCCTGATCTTTTCCCAATAGTCCCTTGGTATTAAACATTTCAAAAAAAGGAGCAGAGTAGCCACGTACCTGTCAGGTGGAACAACACCACTGTGACTGACTGAACGTTTAACCTACAAAGTGTAAAGAACAAATTTAAAACCAAAACAGTCAATTTTTCAAGTTTGAAAAGCGTACACACACTATGCTGCTTGTTCTTGCAATGTTTCTATATTATATAAATGGTCAAATTCAGATAGGATTCTAATGATATTGCAATTTCTTCTAAACATTATGCAGCTCACTGTGCCAGTATGCAAAAAGGCAATTTAGCATCAGTGTATTTAACTAGAATGAAGTTCTTGTAACTTTACATAATTCAAAACAGAAGAGTGACAGCAAATGCACAATAGATTTGTAACAGCCAGTTACAGTCCTGAGGTTTCTGATTGTGCGTTAGAAAAAGCTAACCTGGCCTCCTGCCATTAGGTCCAGAAAGGAAACTGTTCAAGAATCTTGTAACAAATCTATCATGTCGGTGCATTAGTGTCACTCTATAATTGCCTGTGGCCAGGTTCTACGTTGTCAGTCTGGATACCTGCTCAAAAGAAGAGAGTGAGGGACAAATGATACCTGTCACAAGACATACCGGCATCACAAGCCCCTGTCTCAACCAGGAATCCTGCTACAGGGATGAAGAGATAACCACTTACCCTGCGAAGAGGTGTGGAGGTGACATGTGCAACTGGGGACTCTGGAGGTGAAAGCAGCTCTGGGGATATCTTCACACTTGCTATTTTCATACAGTCCTCAAGGGTATTTATAAAGGTATTGCACGTGGCTTTAAGCAAAGACGAAGCCTCATTCATTTTCTGAAAGAGAGAGAGGCACAAAAAGCTTTGCAGTTTTCCTTTTCATGAAACACACGGTACTGCAGGCAGCCCGTATTCTCAGAGATCCCTGGACTAATTACAGAGAGGGAGAGCTCATTAGAACTCAGCAAACCATTCCTGAAACTGTTAACTTGCGCTCTAGAACAATCCTACATGCCATGTACTTTGCCTCTGACCTGGTTTAAATTAGTGCTTCCAACATCAGAGTTTCAAGCAACTATTCAACTACAGGTGGCTTCAAAGCAGTGGCTGATCTGGCTCTTGCCCAAACTTCTTACATACCTGCACTGTCTAGTCCAGGTCTTTGACTATTTATTGGAAGCAGCAACTGGGGACGCATTATGTTTGTCCTTCCCTCCTGGAGGTCAACACAATGACCCCAGGATCCCTTCCAGCTGAGATCTGCACAGTCTTTGGCAGTAGATGTTGTGAAGGCTGAGGGAAGCAGGGATTAAAATTAGGGACTTGACCGGCTGCCTGGTTTAGCAGCACACTAGGCGATATACTTTCCCAGCAATCAATTGCCTGCCACACTGTATTAGTCGAAACCATCAAGAAACACAAGTCATCTAGTCGTAACTGACTTCAAAATTAATGTGAGCAAGACTGATTTTAAGCAATTGTAGACAGTTTTTTTAAAAAAGCAATGTTTCCAGTTAATGCAATTGTGAGTTGCTGGAAGTAATGTGTCTGACACCTAGTGGCAATCAGAGGAACTTCCCAAGCACTTGCTGTTTTATCCACAAGCACAGGTTCAGACTTGTACAACTATAACGTACTAAATGACAGCAGAAAATGAATCTGCAGCATTTCAGGTTGTTTGGAGATAACAAAATAGAACTCAGAAGCAGGGCTTGAAGTTGAATCATGACTTCTAGCACACAACTTCTGACAAGAGGGTTGATTGCACCAAGCTGTTTAAAACATTAATTTCGAAACATGAATGACAACATTTCTTTTTGTCTTAGTGCAAGAGTACAAGGTTGTCACAGTGGGAGGAAACTAGCTGGGAAGATACTGGAAAATAGTCAATCCAGTCATTAATTCAGTACATTTTATTCAAATGACCCCCTCTCTTTGTTTATGTTATGAGTTATTTATTGAAATCAAAACACTTAGGGATACTCTGCTTCAATAAGCCAAATTCTGGTTTCCCCCAAACGGGAAATGTCCCAGAGCAGATTCCTTGGAAGTAAATCTGGGCTGTGGGGGTGGAGGGGGAGTGGAGAATGTTTTTTTCCCACTGCTCTGGACAGGGACCCACACTTAGGGGTGATGCAAGGAAGTCATGTAGGAATGAAGCTACATAATCAAATTCTGCAGCTTGAACATTTATCTGTACAACTTAAAAGCAGCATAATCTGGACAGGAAGTGACCCTTTGTAACCTTAGCTTGTAACTGCATGGACCTGTATCTCTTTAAAACCAGTATATAACTAATAGGGTGTGTCTTGATCTGTGAGAATTCTATTGCTTAGGAATATTATAGATTAAGAGCTAAAGCCAGATGGCAGGGGCCCAACTCAAGATCCATTATGTTCCCTAATATGTGGGCGGTTGGCTCAAATAGTTTACTAGGAGGGTCACTGGCCTGAGTTAACCGTCTCTCTCTCTCTCTCTCTCTCTCTCCCACATGCCCCCTCCCCTTCTACACAGTTTATTCAGCTTTCCAGCATCCATGTTTGGAGCAATTAAGTGGTCATAGTACAAGAAGGGAGTTGAAACCATGTTTGTGATAGTGGAGAAAGGGAAGATCCAAAAGGAAACTGCATCGAGCTGGAACCTGAGCGGATTACTGAAGTTGAAGAAATTGTAGAAGTCTACGAGCTGAATCTAGACCAGAATTTTGTGAGTTCTGTTGTCCCTAACTGGAATAAAAAAGTACAGGTGTTAACCAGTGTTAATGACTGATTAATTAGGCCTACACTTAATAAATCCTTCCACTTTGCTACAATTTTGAAATCTTGCCCAAACTCCTTACTTTATTTATGTGAGCGGTGCAGTAATATTCCGGAACTCTTAATCCAGAGGCTTGGATTAATAATTCAGAAAGCATGTTCAATTGGTTGCTTGTGAACCTGAATTCACTTTAAGACAAAGAGAAAAAAAACAAAAATGGAAGGGAGTGGACATTAGTCAAGATGATGGTGAAACTAGTTGTTATAAAATTTGGAAAAAGTTCATAAATGTTATTTCAGAGAAAGGAAACCTATTCTCAGCAGAGAAGGAAAACCCAGTAAAACTTAGAAATAAATGGTACTAGTCTGAACTGGAGTTCCATTATTTCATGTATGAAAGACGAGTTTGAACCAATTGTGTCACTTCCAGCTTTTATGGATTTTTCTTCAGTGGGTTTCAATCCTGCACTTAAGATGGTTTACTGAGCAACTTACTTGTATCAACCACCACAAAAATTAATAAAATTGAATGGGAGGGGAATGAGGTTGGCAGCTTTAGATCTGTGGATTCTGATCCCTGCCCAGCAACCTGGACCTAGCTTTCATGACCTTCTGCAGTCTAATGACCCCCAATAAATAAACAAATATTCTCATCTGTCTTAAAAGGGAGTAGAAAGTGGAGTTCAAGCCTGAAACCAGCCATGATAGTGTTGAATAGAGAAGCAGGTTTGATGGGCCTCGGTCTACTCCTATTTCTTGTGTTCTTTGGATTTTTGTGCCCCTAACATGGGTATTGAATCCATAACCGAGAGGCAATTGTAATATCAACTGAGCCACAGCGGACACACAAATAAGACCATAAGATATAGGAGCAGAGGTAGCCCATCAAGTCAACTCCACCTTTCAATAAGATCATGGCTGATCAAATGACCTTCAACTCCACTTGCTTGCCTTTTCCCCCCATAACCCTTGATTCCCTTACTGATAAAAAAAAGTCTGCATATCTCAGCCGTGAATATATTTAATGACACAGCCTTGAGGGTCCTCTCTAGTAAAGAATTCTACAGGATCACTACCCTCAGAAAAAAATCCTGCTCACGTCTGTCTTAAATGGGCAACTGCTTACTCAACTTAAGCCCTCTGGTATTCAGCTGTCCCACAAGGGACAGCATGATGAGTCTTGAGTTGTGAACCTGTCAAACTTTTTCCCCGTCAAGCCCCCTAATAATCTTGTATATTTCAATAAGCTTGCTTCTCATTTTTCTAAATTCCAGATTACAGGCGTAATCTACTTAACCTCTCCTCAAAAAACAGTTCCTCCATATCTGGTATCAGTCTGGTGAACCTTCGCTGGTCTGTGCCCGACATCAATTTCCTTCGATATGGGGTCCAATACGGTTCACGGTATTCCAGCTATGGTCTGACAAGTACCTAGTATAATTTCAGCAAGACCTCCCTATTTTTGTACACACCATTTCCTTTGAACTAGAGGTCAACTTTCCATTTGCCTTCCATCTTCCTCACAACTTGGATGCTAGATTTTTGCTTTGTTCATGAGGACTCCTAAATCCCTCTGTGCTGCAGCTTTCTGCAGTCTTTTCCCCATTTACATAATATTCAACTCTTCTTACCTTCCTGAAAAAGTGCATAACCTCAGACCTTCCTACATTATATTGTATTGGCTAAGGCATTTGCCCACTCACCTTCTATCCCTCTGCAGACTCCTCAGGTCATCCTCACTACTTGTCCTCCCAACTATTATGTAATCCGCAAACGTGCATCCATTCACTTCTGTCATCCAAGGCATTAGTATATATTCTTAAAATATGCCTCCCTAATTTTAGTCTCCCACGCAAGATATCCACCCTTTCCTGGAACTCACAATCTTTAATTCTGAGCTGTGAAGCCTGTAATTTGTAATTGCAGAGGAAGTACATTTTCTTAAAATCAACAAGATGCTGTACAGAGTCATTACTCCCACGGCAACATTCCACTGTACTGATAGCATTGTCAGCGTGGGTTCACTCAGACAGCTCAACTGAAAAATTGGTATTTACATTGTAACCGAAGCAGTTGTACTTTGCTGTATATTTCCTGGTTCCCAGAATGATTCAGCAGTGCAACATTCATTTATTCATCAGCAAAAACAGTGTCTGGTCTATATTCCACAATTATATCTGGTCCGAATACAAAATAAAATCTACTGAAAAGAGTGTTTAAATAGGATATAAATATTTAAATATTGAATTTGTATATAGAGCCTGCATTTTTAGTCACACCTTTACTACAGTAACATGCCCTCCAGGCCTAGTGCAGAAGCAATTATCACACAAAATTTGACATTGAACCACACAATGAGATCTTCGGTTAGATGACCAAAAACTTGAACAACAGGGGTAAGTTTTAAGGAGTGTCTTAAAAGGAAAAAAGGCTTCAGCAAGGAACTCCAGAGTTTCTTGCCCAAGCAGACCACTGATGGTGGAGTGATTAAAATTGGAGCTATTCGAGAGGCTGAAATTTGAAGAGCGCAGCCATCTTGGAGGGACTTGGCCTGGAGAAAATTCTAGAGAAATTTGAAAACAAGGATGAGAACTTTAAAAAAAAAATGCTGTTGCCAGTCCAGATTGAGAGCTAATAGAGCAGACACTTGTTAGGTGAGTGGGATTCATTCTTGACAGTAGGCAAATAAGTGAGTTGGGGTGTCTTGTGGCTAACACTTAAAACATACTATAGATTAACAGATAAATTATTGGACTATACTGTCTGTTCAACTAACTCACATGTTATAAAGCCAGAAACTCCGTACAATCATGAAATATGCAGCTCTGGTAAAACTGGAACAACTACATTTTCTATTCAGAGAAATGTCAAAACAGTCCCTCACAACAAATGCTTTACGTATTTAAAAAAAACATCCTCCCTCCACAACTTGTCTCCTGAAGGAGTCAGCTCTTACCCAAGGTCACAATTCCACAGAAGCCCCTGCTCACTTGGCCACTGTTCATTTTGATTATGCACGGTGAATGTTGGAAGACAGCCCACCCACAGAGTGTTGAGGGAGGCCATATGTATATGAAAACATCTTTTGGGGTTTGGATTTTAAAAATAAAGATAGATGGACTTTGACCAATTTTTAAAAATCAGTTCAGGTAATAATTTGGAACAGTAACTCAATTACATAATTTCCAAGGAGGTATATGATGACGATCAAGTGCTTAGTATGACACATTGGTGTTGATGGACTAAATGCTCATACTGTCAAAGTTTACAGCCATTTATTTAACTTTTGACTTCAGTTCATAAGAGAACATTTATTTCCCGAACAAACAAAACTGAGTTTTAGTTCAGGCAAACCAGTCACCCTAGTCAAAGTGTGGTTGGTACTTTGAGCTTCCGAGCCAGGGAAATTTGTACAAAAGTCTTCAGGTTATTAGAACGGAAACATTTTGGCCATCAGAACCGAGAAAGGCTTATGCCAGCAAACTCAAATGAATCTCAACAGTGCAAGGAAAATAAACTGACAAGAGTCAGTTGAGTTAAAGTTTAAAGAATTGTGGCAGGAGTGATACTCAATTCCAGATAAATCTCTAAAAGAAAAGTCATAGAGATGTACAGCATGGAAACAGACCCTTTGGTCCAACCCGTCCATGCCAACCAGATATCCCACCCCAATCTAGTCCCACCTGCCAGCACCCGGCCCATATCCATCTAAACTCTTCCTATTCATATACCCATCCAGATGATTTTAAAATGTTGCAGTCATACCAGCCCCCACCACTTCTTGCAGCTCATTCCACAGGCGCACCACCCTCTGCGTGAAAAAGTTGCCCTTGGCTCTCTTTTATATCTTTCCCCTCTCACCCTAAACCTATGCCCTCTAGTTCTGGACTCCCTGACCCCAGGGAAAAGACCTTGTCTATTTACCCTAACCATGCCCTTCATGATTTTATAAACCTCAAAGGTCACCCCTCAACCCCTGACGCTCCAGGGAAAATAGCCCCAGCCTATTCAACCTCTCCCTATAGGTCAAATCCTCCAACCCTGGCAACATCCTTGTAAATCTTTTCTGAGCCCTTTCAAGTTTCACAACATCCTTCGGATAGGAAGGAGACCAGAATTGCACACAATATTCCAAAAGTTACCTAACCCACTGTCCTGTACAGCCACATGACCTCCCAACTCCTGTACTCAATACTTTGACCAATAAAGGAAAGCATACCAAATGCCTTCTTCACTATTCTATCTACTTGCGACTCCACTTTCAAGGAGCTATGAACCTGCACTCCAAGGTCTCTTTGTTTAGCAACACTCCCTCGGATCTTACCATTAAGTGTACAAGTCCTGCTAAGATTTGCTTTTCCAAAATGCAGCACCTCACATTCATCTGAATTAAACTCCATCTGCCACTTCTCAGCCCATTGGCCCATCTGGTCAAGATCCTGTTGTAATCTGAGGTAACCCTCTTCACTGTCCACTACACCTCCAATTTTGGTGTCATCTGCAAACTTACACCTCCCATTCTCACATCCAAATCATTTATATAAGTGACGAAAAGTAGTGGACCCAGCACCGATCCTTGTGGCACTCCACTGGTCACAGGCCTCCAGTCTGAAAAACAACCCTCCACCACCACCCTCTGTCTTCTACCTTTGAGCTAGTTCTGTATCCAAATGGCTAGTTCTCCCTGTATTCCATGAGATCTAACCTTGCTAACCAGTCTCCCATGAGGAACCTTGTTGAATGTCTTACTGAAGTTCATATAGATCACATCTACTGCTCTGCCCTCATCAATGCTCTTTGTTACTTCTTCAAAAAAACTCAATCAAGTTTGTGAGACATGATTTCCCACGCACAACGCCATGTTGACAATCCCGAATCAGTCCTTGCCTTTCCAAATACATGTAAATCCTGTCCCTCAGGATTCCTTCCAACAACTTGCCCACCACTGAGTCCAGGCTCACTGGTCTATAGTTCCCTGGCTTGTCCTTACCACCCTTCTTAAACAGTGGCAACATGTTAGCCAACCTCCAGTCTTCCAGCACCTCACCTGTGCCTATCGATGATACAAATATCTCAGCGAGAGGCCCAACAATCACATCCTTAGCTTCCCACAGAGTTCGAGGGTACACCTGATCAGGTCCTGGGGATTTATCCACTTTTATGGGTTTCAAGACATCCAGCACTTCCTCCTCTGTAATATGTACATTTGTCAAGATATTTCCCTACATCTATTTCCCTACATTCTATATCTGCCATTCCTTCTCTACAGTGAATACTGGTGCAAAATACTCATTTAGTATCTCCACAATCACCTGCAGCTCCACACAAAGGCCACTTGCTGATCTCTGAGGGGCTGAAAATGTGTTGCTGGAAAAGTGCAGCAGGTCAGGCAGCATCCAAGGAGCAGGAGAATCAATGTTTCGGGCATGAGCCCTTCTTCAGGAATGCGCTTTTCCAGCAACACATTTTCAGCTCGGATCTCCAGCATCTGCAGTCCTCACTTTCTCCTAGTTGATCTGAGGGGCTCTATTCTCTCCCTAGTTACCCTTTTGTTCTTAATGTATTTGTAAAAACCCTTTGAATTCTCCTCCACTCTAATTGCCAAAATTATCTCATGTTCCCTTTTTGCCTTCCTGATTTCCCTCTTAAGTATACTCCTACTATCTTTATACTCTAAGGATTCACTCGATCTATCCTGTCTATACCTGACATTTGCTTCCTTCTTTTTCTTAACCAAACCCTCAATTTCTTTAGTCATCCAGCATTCTCTATACCTACCAGCCTTTCCTTTCACCCTAGTAGGAATATACTGTCTCTGGACTCTCGTTATCTCATTTCTGAGGACTTCCCATTTTCCAGCCGTCCCTTTACCTGCGAACATTTGCCTCCAATCAGCTTTCGAAAGTTCTTGCCTAATACCATCAAAATTGGCCTTTCTCCAATTTAGAACTTCAACTTTTAGATCCAGTCTATCCTTTTCCATCACTATTTTAAAACTAATAGAATCATGGTCACTGGCCCCAAAGTGCTCTCCCACTGACACCTCAGTCACCTGCCCTGCCTTATTTCCCAATAGTAGGTCAAGTTTTGCACCTTCTCTAGTGGGTACATCCACATACTGAATCAGAAAATTTTCTTGTACATGTTTAACAAATTCCTCTCCATCTAAACCCTGAACACTATGGCAGTCCCAGACTATGTTTGGAAAGTTAAAATCTCTTACCATAATCAAATTATTCTTACCAGATTATTCTTACAGATAACCAAGATCTCCTTACAATGTGTTGGGAAACGAGTTAAAACTTTGTTTAGCTATTTGTGTCAAGATCTTTCTAACTGTCTTACACACAGACCTGTTTTGTTTTGGGGGCGGGGTGAAATAAACTTATGTTCTGTTAAAGAATATCTGTGACCTCACATAAAAAGGTTTCAGTGACTAACCACCACATTGACCAACTGTAAACATTGCATATGTTACCTATCAAGTCAGGTTACATTCTGGGATCCAACTTGTTCAGTATTATCATCAGCTGGAATCATATCATCCAGATCTCCATTCCACTATTATGACATTTCACCCATCATTGAAGAAATCAAAAGGTTTTCTCTCTGACTAGGCAGCATTTTCAAGTGTGAACCATTCTACATGAAGCCACCCTTGTGACTAGCACAGCAGCAGACCTTCAGGTACCAATTGAGAAAATGAACAAAATGATTGGAATGAAAATGAATGTATAAAAAGGCAGGCATTATGAAGACCAAACAAAATAATGGCAGGAAAACAGAAGTCAAGAGAAATGGTCAACAGGTTTGAAACGGGTTTCACATTTTAACTTCCTGAGAAGACTCATGGGAGAAGATGTTTATTGTCATCAAGAAATTGAAGCTAGAATAGCAATGCTAAAGGATGCATTCTTCCAAACAGGAAGATAGGAGCAGGATTAGGCCATTTGGCCCCTTGTGCCTGCTCCACTATTCCCATTACTATTTCATGAGATATGGACATCACTGGCAAGACCCTTGAACTGGGTGGCTTGCTGGGCTATTTCAGAGGGTGATTCAGAGTCAGTCACATTTCCGCAGGTCTAAAGCCAAACAGTGAGGACGGCAGATTTCCTCCCTTAAAAGGACATTGGTGAACTGGATGGGTTTTTACGACAACTGACAATAGTTTTACAGTCACCATTACCCAGACTAACTTTACTAATTTAAGTTCCAATGGTTGCCATGATGAAATTTATAACCAGTGTGGCCAGAACATTAGGTAAAATCAATGACTGCAGATGCTGGAAACCAGATTCTGGATTAGTGGTGCTGGAAAAACACAGCAGTTCAGGCAGCATCCGAGGCGCAGTAAAAATCGACGTTTCGGGCAAACCCTTCATCAGGAATACAGGCCTGGGTCTCTAGATTACTAGTCCAGTTACATTACCATAATGCCACCATTTCGTCCATATCCAAGATATCTTTAATATTGGAAGTCTAACAATTTCATTCTTCCAGTCAATAAACCTTCACAGCCCTCTGGAGTAGGGAATTCCAAAGATCCACCACCTTCTGACTGAAGAAATTCCTTCTCAGCCCAGTTCTAGGTAGTCTATCCCTTAGTCTGAGGCTGTTTCGCCTGGTTTTAGCCAGGGACTACTCAGGATAAGAATAAATAGAGAATAAGATTAAAAAAATTCAAAATTACCATGCCTGTGACATGGGGTGTGTTATACTGGGCCGAACTGGGGATTCCAAGGAAAGCAGATATTCCAAGACAAAGCTCTGACAAAGTGAAACAAAGCTCTGACAAAATATGGAAAGTTTATACAGAACACCAGCAAACTGTGACAATGTAAACTTCAGAAGTTTTATCACTATTCATGGATTGAAAGAATCAGTAATAACCCTTTCTGAAATAAACTATTTCCTGAGATAAAAGGACAAGGACAAACTATTATGAAGGAATTAAAAACAAAATATGCCAATTAGCCATCTCTGGGGAAAAAGGAGGTGTCGAAGCAGCACAAACTGTTTTAACATCAGCTTGATAACTAACTGCATTGTGACAAATGGGGAAATAAGAATTGCCTGCAGAAGAATTTGAGTCGTCAATGGCAGGACAGGCTGTGTTTGAAACAAACCAAGAAAACAGAACGTAATAAGGAACAGAAAAGCTACTCCTGATAAGAAAGGAAGCTACAGACTTGGTGACTTGAGAAGTATCATAAATAATGTCATGCCAAGAGCTTAAAAAGACAGAAAATCATGTAAGAATTCAACATCAAGATTCTTCAACATCAGGATTCTTCAATAGTAGAACTCTGGAGAACAATACTGCATAAGGATTAAACGCTGGACATCCAGAGATGGATGCTGTTGGTTGGAATTGTAGCTAAAGTCCACAATTAATTGAGTGATAACCAAGTTCAGTTGAGAGGCTGAAATTCCTTACTTGAGGGGACTTCTTTCTTAAGAACTAGCCAAATTAAAATGTAACTTATGATGCTCAAATCAGCTGTAAGCACACTGCCCTGGCCACATACCCATTAGAAAGGAAAGAAGCATGGAATGAATTGCCAGAGGAAATGGTGGAGGCCAGTACAATTACAACAGGTACAATACCTCGACATCAGGAGTAGAACTGTCCTGGAGCGGCTGTGCAGACTCCTTGATCTTATGTACCTGCTGCATCAGCAAATCACAATAAAGTCGAAGCTCAGACATTTTGGATTTCAAGGTGTCCTCAGTTTCACTAATTTCTGCAAATTCAAAACATTTTTAGAAAATATTTGAATTAAAAATGACAAATCAATCTTTTAACAAGAGGATCAATCACAACTTCCTTTAGGGGACTCAGTAGAATGGGTCTTTCACAGAGGTAGCATGGACTAATTGGGCCAAATGGCCTCCTTCTGTGCTACACGATTTTACGATTTAGAGTCATACAGCATGGAAACCCTTCGGTCCAATTCATCCATGCCAACCAAGTTTCCCAAACTAAACTAGTCGCATTGGTCCAGTTTATTTCTGTGTTGAATGGAGTTGTTTTATTAAGAAAAAAAAAAGAGACATACATTCAGAGTGTGATGCCACCACATAGTGAAGGAAAGATTGCAAGGCGATAAAACAAATGGCAGGCACAGCCAAACCCCTCACAAGGCAGCCCTGATGCCAGCCTCCTGGAAAACTCTGGGGAGGCTGGCAGAGAGACATGTGCACAGCATTGAAAGATTTGTTCCACTGCACTTCCTAAAGCTAACAAAAATGTTACAGCCGCCAGGTTCCTAGGAAATCTCTGCTTCATCCCCCAAGTATCCCAAATGGGTCTGCAACACATGTAGCCAAAAACGGACTGCTTGCAAACATCTGTTCAGTCCAATGAGACCTCTAATTTCAAAAGACTCTCAAACAGCCACGTCCTGATGGAGTGATGTGTGTTGGTGCATTTCTGCGTCCATCATCATCATTTTGGCTTCAACCAGGACATATGTTTTCCCATACACAATTCTTCTCAGACATTTTCCCAAACTATTTCCTCAAGTTTCAAGCTCCCTGATGCTTCAGAGTAATGCAGGTTTAGACCAGATATAATCTCTGGTGTGTGCCAAGGTACCTATACTCATATCAGCGTGGCTACAAGGAGGAAGTGGACATTGATCTTGATATCTGCGGATTAGGGAGAGGAATAATTTGTGAAAACTCCATTTAAGGTGTAATTTTCTGTATGTAAACTATCAATGTGCATATATCCAGTAGATTTCAATGGATGACTATCAGAAGCAGCAATCACAGAAAATGCAGCACAGAAATATTCATGCTCCACATGAACCTCCTTGAACACTAACAGCCTAATGTTCTCTTCTTTTCTCCCTTGTGTATTTATCCAGCTTCCCTTTATGTGCTGGTTGGCTCAACTACACTTAGAAGGAGAATCCTTATAGCCTGGAAACAGGCCATTCAGCCCAACAAGTCCACATCAACTCTCTGAAGAGTATCCCCCCCCAAAGCCATTCCCCTACCCTATTACTCTAGATTTACCCTGACTAATGCACCTAATCTACACATCCCTGAACACTATGGAACAATTTAGCATGGCCAATTCACCCTAACCTGCACATCTTTGGATTGTGGGAGTGAACTGGAGCACCCGAGGAAACCCACACAGACACAAGGAGAACGTGCAAACTTGACACAGACAGTCACCCGAGGCTGGAATCGAACCCCGGTACCTGGTGCTGGGAAGCAGTAGTGCTAACCACTGAGCCATTGTGCTGCCCCATTTGTGGATGTCCACTTTCCCAACCACTTGAGTGGGGAAATAAGTTTCCCCATTATCAGATTTAATATCAATCTATTATGGAGTTGATGAATCCTGAACACTCATTCCTTCCTTATATTTAGCAGCGCCACGCATTCTTCTCGACGGGAATGAGCAAATTCAACTCAAAGAATCAAACAGGTTGGTACTGGTCATTGTGTTTATAAACCCAATACAAAGTGGCAAGAGGGGGCTCTTCATGTATTTTCTGCTGGAAAGCATCTCAAAACAGCACATGGACCTGTAGCATTATAGGACAATAATCACAGCGCTCCAGTAAACAAAACTGGGAAACATCAAAACCATCCAAAAAAAAAAACAGAATAAAAGGCACCACCTCGTTCCTTCTTGCTCCTGCTGTCTGCCAGGCAGGCTTTGGCACTTCCAAGAGCAACCAACCATTTCTGTCGCTCTGCAGCATTTACTGCTTTGAGGTAGAAATATTGTTCTCCAGGAATAATCAAGTCCATCCGGGTGAAGTCTGCTGTGTGCACTAGTAAGAAAAACATGGTATTTTAGTGGCAGAAGACAACAGTGAACCTGTTTCCTACCTTGCCTGTCATGTGAATCTTTCAAAAAAACCCTAATGGCCATATTGTACCAACAGTAAAACAAGACAGACAAGGGTGCGCCAAGGAAATCCAACAAATGACAGACTGGAACAGATAAAATAAGCAAAAACAGGCTGAAACAGAATGTAGGAAGAGGAGAAGGCCATTCAGCCCCTCAAAGCTGTTCTGGCATTCAAAACAAAAGGCTTGGATTTATACACAACCTCTGGACATATCAAAGCCCATTACAGCCAATTAAGTGCAGTCACTGTTGTAATGTAGGTCATGTGGCAGCCAATTTGCAGACAGCAAGCTCCTGCAAACACCACATGATAATGACTTGATAATCTTCTGTGATGTTAATTGAGGGATAAGTATTGGCCAGGACACTGGGGCACTTTCTTCCTCAAAATAATACTACGGGATCTTTTACATACACCCAATCAGGTAGATGAGGCCTCATCTGAAAACAAAAGCACATCCAACAGTGCAGCACTCCTTCAGTACTGCGCCAGAGAGTCAGTCTGGGCTTTTGTGCTCAAGCCCTGGAGTGGGACAAGACAAGAGTGCTACCAGTCATAGCTGACACTCAACAAAATCCTCATTGATCTGGTTCCCAACCTTTGCTCCATATCATAGGGTCATAGAGATGTACAGCATGGAAACAGACCCTTCGGTCCAACCTGTCCATGCCGACCAGATATCCCAACCCAATCTAGTCCCACATGCCAGCACCCGACCCATATCCCTCCAAACCCTTCCTATTCATACACCCATCCAAGTACCTCTTAAATGTTGCAATTGCACCAGCCTCCGCCTCTTCCTCTGGCACCTCACTCCATACACGTACCACCCTCTGTGTGAAAAGGTTGCTCCTTCGGTCTCTTTTATATCTTTCCCCACTCACCCTAAACCTATGCCCTCTAGTTCTGGACTCCCCGACCCCAGGGAAAAGACGTTGCCTATTTACCCTATCCATGCCCCTCAATTTTGAAAAACCTCTATCAGGTCACCCCTCAGCCTCCGACGATCCAGGGAAAACAGCCCCAGCCTGTTCAGCCTCTCCCCATAACTCAAATCCTCCAACCCTGGCAACATCTTTTCTGAACCCTTTCAAAGTATCCTTTAATACTCTTGGCTAGTAAGAAAAATCAGTTGGTCTCAGATTTAAACATTTCTATTGGAGCTCGCATTTGCTATATTGTGTGGGCCAATTTGACTTTTACCATCATTAGGGATTCTCAATATCTCTCCTCAATGGCCTCGCTCTGATTTTTCAAGTTAGGTCCTCAACTTACACTCTCCCTACTGGGGTTTCAGCGGCTTTGGTCAAGGAGACCGTTCCATCTCGGTTTATGCAAAGGAAATAATTGCAACAGTGGAATAAGAGCAGAGATTGTGTTTGAGTCAGCTTCACACATTGGTGTGGCCCAAGTATTCTATTTTTAAATACTTATTCCATTCTATTCACAGAATCACCTGGAGAAGCAGGCTTCCATTCCTCCCTAATTTACCTGTATAAGCAGATTGCATTGTCACACTGGACAGACCTGAACTGCACCCTCCCAGCGACATCAGTAAGGAAACATCAAACTTTGGCAGAACTCCAGAAGGGTTCCATTTGAAATGATACAAATTCCAAGCCTCATTTGGTCACAGCATCAAGTTTGGTCATTTATACCCACACAAGCCCAGGTCAGGCCATACCGAACTGTGGGAGTGCTTTCCAAAGGGTTCCAGTGTGCATGTTTGGCAACTCCAAGCTCAACAGCTGCTTTCACTTTTCTACCTTTTATCTCGCACACAGCCATTTTGATGCTCCCTTTACTTCCTTTCCCAACATCTTCCTGCGAGTCGTAGTACGACAGCACAGTACCATCCAGCACAAAGTACCGTGGCTGCCAGCCTGTCAAAATGAAAGGGATTGGAAGAATCAGCAGAAGATTATGATTGCAACAAATACAAAAAAAATTGTGGAAGGTTGTGAAGACACAACAATTTTAGGAACAGGAGGAGGCCATTTAGCTCCTCTAGCCTGTTCAGTCTCCATTCAATAAGGTCATAACTGACCTGCAACTTGACTCACATTTAGCAGCCTTTGCTTCTTAGCCCTTAATACAGTTGGTGAGCAAACTAAAGACCAGAAATTGTTGGAAAAAAGCTCAGCAGGTCTGGCAGCATCTGTGGACAGAAATCAGAGTTAATGTTTCAAGGTCCAGTGACCCTTCATCAATTCTGAGGAAGGGTCACTGGACCTCAAAACATTAACTCTGACTTCTCTGCACAGTTGCTGCCGGACCTGCTGAGCTTTTCCAGCAATTTGATTTCGTTTTGATTTACAGCATCTGCAGTTCTTTCAGTTTTTAAAAGACCAGTCTTAACTTTAACATCAACTGCGATTAACTTTGTAAATTTGAAGTCATTCGAAGCTCTGCTGTTCTGAGGCTTAACTCACACCAAATCCCATTCTCCTATTACCCCCCCCCCCCCGGGGCTCTGATCTACATTGACTATTATGGTCAGTCCCATAAATCAGCAGAGACATCGCTGCACTTGTTTAATTCTAGTACCCTTCAAGCACCTTGATTTTTAAATCACTCCACCATCGGTGGCTGCACCTTCAGTTGTTTGAACTCCCAAGTTCTGGGATTCCTTCCCTCTCCGTTTAAGAGGCTCCTTAAAACCTACTCGTTTGACCAAACGTCTGTGTGGCTCAATGAATATCCCTGAACATTACCTTTTGAATTAGGTTACTGATCTGGTCTGTGAAAACAATTTGCAGAATTGCACATTGCAACTGCTAAACAACTGCAGGTACAAAACACAGTATCCCATGAAATTTCACATAACTGCTATAAGTGGCTGCCATTTGCATCCCCAGACTAACTTCTGCGTCCTGCTCATTTAGACACAAATTCAAGAGTTAGCTTCGATATGCCTAGAACCCAAACTCCAGTCAAAAGACATTGTCAGTCTCGTGGCAGCTGATAGCTTGATGTAGTGTGCAACACATGGACACACTCGCACAGACTCCTGTGATAAAAGGACGTGGAACATTTAAGAAGTTGTGGCACAGTGAGTCGTGCCCCTACCACTGGGCCAAACAGCTTCAAACCGTGCAAGTAATTGCTCAGGACTGAATGACCATGGAAGGCAAAAAGTAACGCAACAAAACAGGTTGAACCAATGTTAAAAGGCTTCACTATGCAAATTGCTGTCACAAGCAAGTGTCATCCTTCTTCCAAGGGACAAACACAGCCACATCTCCTCGCCAATAGAGGGATTCTAGGGAATTCTTGGAGATTTCTGCAATGATAGTATTGATTAAAAGGAATCGGACAAGCAGGATTGCTTTCCCGCTCAAAAATCAAGATCACATAATTCCAGAGGCAGCTGCATCCCTCCCCAAAGGCTAACTCACAGATTACTGGAAAAGCAAACTGCAGCTTCTTGGACACACTGCCCAGGCCACTTAAAGCAGAACCCTGCAAACTCAGTCTGACGATGCACTCAGATGGTGCCACAGACACATTGCAAAACTCAAGCTTCTACAGTTTGCCTTTCAAATCCAAAGTGGCAAATTTGTGGCAGGGTTGTGCAGTTCCCGTTGTTGAATATATTTAAGACAGGAATCAATAGATTTCTAGATATTAAAAAAAGGTATCAAAGGAAAATGGTGTAGAGGTAGATGGTCAGCCATGATCACATTGCATCATGGTGCAGAGTTGAAGGGCTGAATGGCCTGCACCTTTTCCTAATTTAGTAACAAGGGAAACATACAAATTAAGTGTTTCCAATCTGTGAACTTTTCCTTCACCAGGAGCTCTGTTTCCCTAAAAAGGAAACCTAAAGTCGACAAAATTTTCAATTTCAGGAAGCGACACTTGAAACCAGGCTACAGCACCAAGGAATGAATAGAGTAGGGTGTGGATAGAAGTATTTTGTTTCAGTTGAACTGGAGCTTGGTGTACATTGTTTGGGAGCACCAGGCTCCACCTGTGTATGTTGGAGTGGCTGGGGTTAGAGTACAACTCAGAGTTTATGGTGAGGGAGCAGGTCAGCTCGAGTTGGAAAGCATGAAGAAAAAGGTTCACGATGAACAGTTGAAGCTTACCTATTGTTTCAACATTAGTCGATTTGGCCAGTTCTGTTGTAGCTGGCTGTTACACTGACTGGGTTTCGACATTCTTATCCCAGCCTATTTACATTCTATACATTAAGTTCAGTACCAACCAGATCTCAGGCACACGGCTAGTAATAAACTGTTTCATTGCATTTTTCACCCAGATGATGCCATTGAGGATTGCAATGCCCTCTGAATGTGCCAGCCAATTAAAGACTGATCCATACGCAGATCAGCCAAGCAAGCAGGGGATTGAATAATTAAAAAGTTACTGTGAACTCTGTAAAGGGCAAGCCTTGCTCAGTTCTGAACAAAAGTCATATCAGACCCGAAACACTAACTGTTTCTCTCTGCAGACACTGCCAGCCGTGCTGAGTTGCTGCAGCACTTTTTATTTCAGATCTCAGTCATTTCAGTATTTCACATTTGTTAACAATTTTGCCTCCTCAGCTCTAGGGGTGCATGCTTCAGACCAAAGGTGTTGCCTTCCGGCTAGGGTGGTCCTACCAGTCAGGTAACAAGCCAATAAAAGGCACAAGAAATAGAAGCAGGAGTAGGCCATTTGGCCCCTCTCACCTGCTCCATTATTCAACAAGATCATGGCTCTCTGATGGTAGCCTCAACTCCACTTTCTTGTCTGATCCCACCCAATCAATCAAAAATCTGTCTCATTCACCCTTGAATATATTCAAAGACCCAGCCTCCACTGCTTTCTGAAAAAGAGAATTACAAACACAATGACGCTCAGAAGAAATTGCTTCACATCTCTGCCTGAAATGAGAGACCCACTTATTTTGAAATCATGCCCTTTTGTTTTACATTCTGCCCCTTCCCATGGGAAACTTTCTCTCAGCAAACCTACCAAGTGCCCCCAGGATCTTATATATTTCAATAAGATCACTTCTCATTATTCTAAATGCCAATAAATGTAGACTCAACCTTTCCTCGTGCGCAATCTTTAGAAATCTTCTCTAAACTGTTTCCAATAAGGTACATGACTCCTTGAGTAAGGAGACCAGAGCTGTACACAGTACTCTGGGCACAGTTTCAACCACATACACAGGTTACAGGTTCATTACATGCTCATGTAGATTTGACACATTTGCTCTACATCACAGGAGCAGACCATTCAGCCCACCTCCTCCATGCTAGTTTATACTCTAAACAAATGTTTCCCCATCCTTCATCGTCTCCACCAGCCTATCCTTCTATTCCTTTCTCCCTCGTGATTATCCATTCACTGCACCCACTTCCTTGTGATTTTGAGTTTCACATTCTCACTGCTTTCTGGCTAAAGAGGTTTTTCCAGAATTTCCAACTGAGTTTATTAGTGGCTATATGATGTTGATGGCTTCTCAGTTCGGAGTTTTCACACAAAGGGAAATTGTAGCGTCCTTCTGCCTGCTCCGAGAAGCCATTTCATAATCGAAAGTGCTTCTTCTGTCAATTAACTACATTTCTTACTTCCAGGCTCTCTTCCAATTCAACTAAACTCTGCCTGTAGAACTAAGGCTTGCTCAACCATTGCCAGAATCCAAACTAATTTCCCTAGCCCTCTTATTTCCTGAAAGGGAAAAGATCAACAAATGACCAGATTGTTGAACTGCAGCCACCCATCGTCTTTTCTGAACCCTTGATTTTGAAACGAAACCTCAACAGCAACAATCCCTGCAGATGTTGGGAAAGACGAGGCAAGCTGCCCTTTAGAAAGCTTGCGTGGCTCAATTATGCGCCGGATTATCTGGTCGGAAGCCAAACAAAGCCCGAGGGTCGCACGCTGAATTGGCTACTGTCAGCTGTGGTAGAGACACGGGCCTCAACACCCCGTGTTCAGGATGGATCCAAACAGGTGTCTCTCCCTCAAACAGCGATGCAGCAAACCTGCATCTGCAAAATCTACAGGAAGGAGACAGATAAAAGAACAACTGGCAATATGCACCGAGTGTCAGCCTTTTGCGGCGCCAGTACGCTGTTTCTTCAGGCTGCAGAAAGCTCAGTGCTGGTTAAGTTGTTTGGACAGCATCTGCAGCAAGGTATAAGACCCCATCTCACCACTCAGATAATTGGTCCACTTGTGCAGTACTCCTTCCATGACAGAGGGGCAACCTCCCGAATACTATGCCCAGCCAGTTCACACACTCTCTGCCTCTGTGTATTTTTGCTGCAGGAAGCGGCGAGCCGCCTTAGTGATTGACAGCTCCTCGGCAGCCAATCGGACAACACCTCCGCCACGTTCCCCCTGTCAACTGAATTCCTGTATTGTGCCGTCACAATCGCCCCCGTTCTCTGAGCGAGTCAATCAATAGCAGTGGAACGGCGGCTCTTGCGAGCGATTGGGGGGAGAGGCCGCAGGAGGGGGCGGGGCGATGGGTTAGCCAATGGGACGGCTCCGGAGCCGCGTGCGCTGGTTGGAAGATCACGAGGGGCCTGGAGCGGGTGTGAAGCTTGTGAGCGAATTGAAAAAGGCGAGTGCCAGGGTTTTGTAGTTTTGCGCTTTTATAGAAGGGCTAGGTTTACAACAGCAAAGAAGTTGCGTTCAAACTGTGCCGCCTGAGTTGGTTCATTATGTCCAGCTCTGGGCAGCGCACAGAGGGGAGGATGTGAAAGTATCAGGAAAGGTGCATCAAAAATTGATGCATGAGGGGTTCCAGGGAGACGAGAGAAACTCCAGCTGTTTTCCATGAAGAGCAGGTTGAGAGGAGATATGAAGGGTTGGACAAAGGAGAGATTTCTTTTTAATTAAGTAAAAACAATGACTGCAGATGCTGGAAACCAGATTCAGGTCCACGCCCCCCTACGACCCACCCTCCCATCCTGGCACTTTCCCCTGCCACCGCAGGAACTGTAAAACCTGCGCCCACACCTCCTCCCTCACCTCTATCCAAGGCCCTAAAGGAGCCTTCCACATCCATCAAAGTTTTACTTGCACCTCCACTAATATAATTTATTGTATCCATTGCTCCCGATGCGGTCTCCTCTACATTGGGGAGACTGGGCGCCTCCTAGCAGAGTGCTTTAGGGAACATCTCCGGGACACCCGCACCAATCAACCACACCGACCCGTGGCCCAACATTTCAACTCCCCCTCCCACTCTGCCGAGGACATGGAGGTCTTGGGCCTCCTTCACCGCCGCTCCCTCACCACCAGACGCCTGGAGGAAGAACGCCTCATCTTCCGCCTCGGAACACTTCAACCCCAGGGCATCAATGTGACTTCAACAGCTTCCTAATTTCCCTTTCCCCTTCCCCACCTCACCCTAGTTCCAAACTTCCAGCTCAGCACTGTCCCCATGACTTGTCCAGACTTGTCCTACCTGCCTATCTTCTTTTCCACCTATCCACTCCACCCTCTCCTCCCTGACCTATCACCTTCATCCCCTCCCCCACTCACCTATTGTACTGTATGCTACTTTCTCCACACCCCCACCCTCCTCTAGCTTATCTCTCCACGCTTCAGGCTCACTGCCTTTATTCCTGATGAAGGGCTTTTGCCCGAAACGTCGGTTTTGCTGCTCCTTGGATGCTGCCTGAACTGCTGTACTCTTCCAGCACCACTAATCCAGAATCTGGTTTCCAGCATCTGCAGTCATTGTTTTTACCTAGTTCAGGCAGCATCCGAGGAACAGGAAAATCGACGTTTCAGGCAAAAGCCCTTCATCAGGAATAATTAACCCGCTCAGATGCGTTATAACACACCAAACGAGAGGGCATATTTTTTAAGGTGAGAGGAGAAAGATTTAAACGGAACCTGAGGGGCAACTTTTTTCTCAGAGGTTGGGTCAGATGTGCATTGAACTGCCAAAGGAAGTGGTAGATGCAGGTGCAGTAACAACAGTTAGACCATGAGACCATAAGACATAGGAGTGGAAGTAAGGCTATTCGGCCCATCAAGTCCACTCCGCCATTCAATCATGGCTGATGGGCATTTCAACTCCATTTACCCGCATTCTCCCGTAGCCCTTAATTCCTTGTGACATCAAGAATTTATCAATCTCTGCCTTGAAGACATTTAGCGTCCCGGCCTCCACTGCACTCCGCGGCAATGAATTCCACAGGCCCACCACACTCTGGCTGAAGAAATGCCTCCGCATTTCTGTTCTGAATTGACCCCCTCTAATTCTAAGGCTGTGTCCACGGGTCCTAGTCTTCTCACCTAACGGAAACAATTTCCTAGCGTCCACCCTTTCCCAGCCATGTATTATCTTGTAAGTTTCTAATAGATCTCCCCTTAATATTCTAAACTCCAATGAGTACAATCCCAGGATCCTCAGCCGTTCCTCGTATGTTAGACCTACCATTCCAGGGATCATCTGTGTGAATCTCCGCTGGACACACTCCAGTGCCAGGAATGTCCTTCCTGAGGTGTGGGGACCAAAACTGGACACAGTACTCCAAATGGGGCCTAACCAGAGCTTTATAAAGTCTCAGTACACAATGGTGCTTTTATATTCCAACCCTCTTGAGATAAATGACAACATTGCATTCGCTTTCTTAATCACGGACTCAACCTGCATGTTTATCTTTAGAGAATCCTCGACTAGCACTCCCAGATCCCTTTGTACTTTGGCTTTATGAATTTTCTCACTGTTTAGAAAGTAGTCCATGCTTGTATTTTTGCCAAAGTGCAAGACCTCGCATTTGCTCACATTGAATTCCATCAGCCATTTCCTGGACCACTCTCCCAAACTGTCTAGATCCTTCTGCAGCCTCCCCACTTCCTCAGTACTACCTGCCTGTCCACCTAACTTTGTATCATCGGCAAACTTCGCTAGAATGCCCCCAGTCCCTTCATCCAGATCATTAATATATAACGTGAACAGCTGCGGCCCCAACACTGAACCCTGCGGGACACCGATTGTCACCGGCTGCCATTCTGAAAAAGAACTTTTTATCCCAACTCTCTGTCAGACAGCCAATCCTCTATCCATACCAGTAGCTCACCTCGAACACCATGGGCCCTCACCTTGCTCAGCAGCCTCCCGTGTGGCACCTTATCAAAGGCCTTTTGGAAGTCTAGATAGACCACATCCACTGGGTTTCCCTGGTCTAACCTACTTGTCACCTCTTCAAAGAATTCTAACAGGTTTGTCAGGCACGACCTCCCCTTACTAAATCCATGTTGACTTGTTCTAAATCCAACCCTGCTCTTCCAAGAATTTAGAAACCACATCCTTAATGATGGATTCTAGGATTTTACCAACAACCGAGGTTAGGCTAATCGGCCTATAATTTTCCATCTTTTGTCTTGATCCTTTCTTGAACAAGGGGGTTACAACAGCGATCTTCCAATCATCCGGGACTTTCCCTGACTCCAGTGACTTTTGAAAGATCTCAACCAACGCCTCCGCTATTTCCTCAGCCACCTCCCTCAGAACTCTAGGATGTAGCCCATCGGGGCCAGGAGATTTATCAATTTTAAGACCTTTTAGCTTTTCTAGCACTTTCTCTTTTGTAATCGCAACCATACTCAACTCAGCCCCCGACTCCCTTTAATTGTTGGGATATTACTCATGTCTTCCACTGTGAAGACTGACGCAAAGTACTTATTAAGTTCTCCAGCTATTTCCTTATCTCCCATCACTAGGCTTCCAGCATCAGTTTGAAGTGGCCCAATGTCTACTTTTGCCTGTCATTTCTTTCTTATGTTTGTTTCTTATGTTAAAAGACATTTGGATAGGGACATGAATAGGAAAGGTTTAGAGAAATATGGACTAAATGCAGCTAAGTGGGGCTAGTTTTGTTTGGAAAACTTGGTCAGTATGGACAAGTTGGACCAAAGGGACTGTTTCCATGCTGTATGACCTCTGGGGCAGATGCCTTGGCCCTCTTGGCCTAGAGGTAGGGACACTACCAGGTAGGGTGAAACTGTTCCTGGAGCGATTGAGAACAAGTGGACACCAGAAGTGATTGATTTGATTGATTATTTTCACGTGTACCAATATTGTGAAAAATATTGTTTTGCATGCTAACCAGACACATCATACCTTACATAAGTACAACAGGGTAATAGAGCAGAATACAGAATATAGTGTTACAGCTACAGAGAAGATACAGAGAAAGGTAAACTCTAATATGAGAGCTGAAAGAATTGCAGATGCTGTAAATCGGAAACAAAAACAGAAGTTGCTGGAAAAGCTCAGCAGGTCTGGCAGCATCTCTGAAGAGAAGGTCTTGGGGCGGCACGGTGGCTCAGTGGTTAACACTGCTGCCTCACAGCGCCAGGGATTTGGGTTTGATTCCAGCTCGGGTAACTGTCTGTGTGGAGTTTGCACATTCTCCCCGTGTCTGCATGGGTTTTCTCCGGGTGCTCCGGTTTCCTCCCACAATCCAAAGATGTGCAAGTTAGGTGGATTGGGCATGCTAAATTGCCCGTAGTGTTAGGTGCATTAGTCAGGGGTGAATGTAGGGGAATGGGTCTGGGTGGGTTGCTCTTCGGAGGGTCAGTGTGGACTTGTTGGGCCGAAGGGCCTGTTTCCACACTGTAGGGAATCTAATCTTGTGTCTGAGCACCAGGCGGTGTTAGCCTTGCCTGAGGATGCCGTGCAGTCTGTCCGGTGGATTGAGAAGCCCCATGGTTGTAAGGCACAATCAGGTGAAGCAGGAGTAAGCCATATCTCATTAAAACGGAGTACACAGTTCTTGACAGAAGAGTCAGCAGCCTGAAAGGGTAGAGGTGGCAGGAACCTCAGGGCATCTGAAGATTAATTTTGACGAGCACTTGAAATGCCATTTTATACACAGTTACGGGCCAAGTTCTGGAAAATGGGATGAGAATGGAAGGATGCTTGATATCTAGCAGGGATGCAATGGGCCTTTCTCTTCTGTTAAAACTTCTGGCTAGTAGTTGGGATCTGGAGTGGGTGATGGAGGCAGTTTCAATCGAGGCATGTAAGAGGGAATTTAGTTCTTATCTGGAGAAAAGAAAGTGCAAGACTAAGGGGAAAAGACAGGAGAGTGGACTAGTTGACTTACTCTTACAGAGAGCAACATGGATTCAAGGGGCCAAATGGCCACTTTCTGTGCTGCAGCTATCCTCTGGTTTTATGTGAAATGTGACCATAATTAGGGCCTCATCCTAAGATGTTGTATTTCCAAACACAAAATGAAAGGTTTGTAAATCAAGTTTCATCAGATTATTTGCCCAGCAGCCATGGGTTTGTACCCAGGCTGAAGTGTGCTACACGGAAGGTTGGTCTGTTATGTTCACAAAAATATTTTAGCCAGCATGTGGTTAGCCACTATACAGTGTGAAAGCCAGAGTCTTAGACACATGGAAACGTATAGAGTCAGACAGCACAGAAACAGACCCTTTGGCCCAACTCAGCCATGCTGACCAAATTTCCCAAACTGAACTCGTCCCATCTGCCTGCATTTGGTCCAGATCTCTCAACTTTTCCTATTCATCCTCCCAGAGCACACGGAGGGAGGTGAATGTTGTACACAGGGAGCACGGGGAGGGAGGTGAATGTTGTACACCGGGAGCACGCGGTGGGAGATGAATCTTGGATACAGGGAGCACAGGGAGGGAGGTGAATGTTGTACACCGGGAGCACGGGGAGGGAGGTGAATGTTGGCTATAGGGAGCACGGGGAGGGAGGTGAATGTTGGCTATAGGGAGCACGGGGAGGGAGGTGAATGTTGGCTATAGGGAGCACAGGGAGGGAGGTGAATGTTGTACACAGGGAGCACAGGGAGGGAGGTGAGTGTCGTACACAGGGAGCACAGGGAGGGAGGTGAATGTTGATACAGGGAGCACGGGGAGGGAGATGAATGTTGGACACAGGAAGCACAGGGAGGGAGGTGAATGTTGTACACAGGGAGCACAGGGAGGGAGCTGAATGTTGTACACCGGGGGCACGGGGAGGGAGGTGAATGTTGTACACAGGGAGCACGGGGAGGGAGGTGAATGTTGGATGCAGGGAGCACGCGGTGGGAGATGAATCTTGGATACAGGAGGCACAGGGAGGGAGGTGAATGCTGTACACCGGGAGCACAGGGAGGGAGGTGAATGTTGTACACCGGGAGCACAGGGAGGGAGGTGAATGTTGGCTATAGGGAGCACAGGGAGGGAGGTGAATGTTGGATACAGGGAGCACAGGGAGGGAGGTGAATGTTGGCTATAGGGAGCACGGGGAGGGAGGTGAATGTTGTACACAGGGAGCACAGGGAGGGAGGTGAATGTTGTACACAGGGAGCACAGGGAGGGAGGTGAATGTTGTACACAGGGAGCACAGGGAGGGAGGTGAATGTTGTACACAGGGAGCACAGGGAGGGAGGTGAATGTTGTACACAGGGAGCACAGGGAGGGAGGTGAATGTTGGATACAGGGAGCACAGGGAGAGAGGTGAATGTTGGATACAGGGAGCACGGGGAGGGAGGTGAATGTTGGATACAGGGAGCACGGGGAGAGAGGTGAATGTTGGATATAGGGAGCACGGGGAGGGAGGTGAATGTTGTACACAGGCAGCATGGGGAGTGAGCTGAATGTTGGATACAGGGAGCACGGGGAGAGAGGTGAATGTTGGATACAGGGAGCACGGGGAGGGAGGTGAATGTTGTACACAGGCAGCATGGGGAGTGAGCTGAATGTTGGATACAGGGAGCACGGGGAGGGAGGTGAATTTTGGATACAGGGTGCACGGGGAGAGAGGTGAATGTTGGATACAGGGAGCACGGGGAGGGAGGTGAATGTTGGATACAGGAGGCATGTGGAGGGAGGTGAATGTTGGATACAGGGAGCACGGGGAGGGAGGTGAATGTTGTACACAGGGAGCACAGGGAGGGAGGTGAATGTTGGGTACAGGGAGCACGGGTCGGGAGGTGAATGTTCGATACAGGGAGCACGGGTCGGGAGGTCAATGTTGGATACAGGGAGCACGGGGAGGGAGGTGAATGTTGGATACAGGGAGCACGGGGACGGAGTGAATGTTGAATACAGGGAGCACGGGGAGGGAGGTGAATGTTGGATACAAGGAGCACGAGGAGGGAGGTGAATGTTGGACACGGAGCACAGGGAGGGAGGTGAATGTTGGATACAGGGAGCACGGGGAGTGAGGTGAATGTTGGATACAGGGAGCACGGGGAGGGAGGTGAATGTTGGATACAGGGAGCACGGGGAGGGAGGTGAATGTTGGATGCAGGGTGCACGGGGAGGGAGGTGTATGTTGGATACAGGGAGCACAGGAAGGGGGGGAAGTTGGATACAGGGAGCACGGGGAGGGAGGTGAATGTTGGATACAGGGAGCATGGGGAGGGAGGTGAATGTTGGATACAGGGAGCACGGGAAGGGGGGGAAGTTGGATACAGGGAGCACGGGGAGGGAGGTGAATGTTGGATACAGGGAGCATGGGGAGGGAGGTGAATGTTGGAAACAGGGAGCACGGGGAGGGAGGTGAATGTTGGATACAGGGAGCACAGGAAGGGGGGGAAGTTGGATACAGGGAGCACGGGGAGGGAGGTGAATGATGGATACAGGGAGCATGGGGAGGGAGGTGAATGTTGGATACAGGGAGCACGGGAAGGGGGGGAAGTTGGATACAGGGAGCACGGGGAGGGAGGTGAATGTTGGATACAGGGAGCATGGGGAGGAAGGTGAATGCTGTACACATGGAGCACAGGGAGGGAGGTGAATGTTGGATACAGGGAGCACGGGAGTGGGGGGAAGTTGGATACAGGGAGCTCGGGGAGGGAGGTGAATGTTGTACACCAGGAGCAGGGGGAGGGAGGTGAATGTTGGATACAGGGAGCACGGGGAGATAGGTGAATGTTGGATACAGGGAGCCCAGGGAGGGAGGTGAATGTTGGATACAGGGAGCACGGGTCGGGAGGTGAATGTTCGATACAGGGAGCACGGGGAGGGAGGTGAATGTTGTACACAGGGAGCACGGGTAGGATGGTGAATGTTGGATACAGGGAGCACGGGGAGGGAGGTGAATGTTGGATACAGGGAGCATGGGGAGGAAGGTGAATGCTGTACACATGGAGCACAGGGAGGGAGGTGAATGTTGGATACAGGGAGCACGGGAGTGGGGGGAAGTTGGATACAGGGAGCTCGGGGAGGGAGGTGAATGTTGTACACCAGGAGCAGGGGGAGGGAGGTGAATGTTGGATACAGGGAGCACGGGGAGGGAGGTGAATGTTGGATACAGGGAGCAAGGGGAGGGAGGTGA
Organism: Chiloscyllium plagiosum; assembly: GCF_037043375.1. Lineage (NCBI taxonomy): Eukaryota > Metazoa > Chordata > Chondrichthyes > Orectolobiformes > Hemiscylliidae > Chiloscyllium > Chiloscyllium plagiosum. The sequence goes on along the minus strand of NW_028270191.1, from coordinate 18,667,003 downwards.
ATGTTGGATACAGGGAGCACGGGGAGAGAGGTGAATGTTGTATACAGGGAGCACGGGGAGGGAGGTGAATGTTGTACACAGGGAGCACGGGGAGGGAGGTGAATGTTGGATACAGGGAGCACGGGGAGGGAGGTGAATGTTGGATACAGGGCGCACGGGGTGAGAGCTGAATGTTGGACACGGAGCACAGGGAGGTAGGTGAATGTGGGACATGGAGCACAGGGAGGGAGGTGAATGTTGGATACAGGGAGCACGGGAGGTGGGGGGAAGTTGGATACAGGGAGCACGGGGAGGGAGGTGAATGTTGGATACAGGGAGCACGGGGAGGGTGGTGAATGTTGTACACCAGGAGCACGGGGAGGGAGGTGAATGTTGTACACAGGGAGCACGGGGATGGAGGTCAATTTTGGATACAGGGAGCATGGGGAGGGAGGTGAATGTTCGATACAGGGAGCACGGGTCGGGAGGTCAATGTTGGATATAGGGAGCGCGGGGAGGGAGGTGAATGTTGGATACAGGGAGCACGGGGAGAGGGGTAAATGTTGTACACATGGCACACAGGGAGGGAGGTGAATGCTGTACACAGGGAGCACGGGGATGGAGGTCAATTTTGGATAGAGGGAGCATGGGGAGGGAGGTGAATGTTGGATACAGGGAGCACGGGGAGTTAGGTGACTGTTGGACACGGAACACAGGGAGGGAGGTGAATGTTGGATATGGAGCACAGGGAGGAAGGTGAATGCTGTACACATGGAGCAGAGGGAGGAAGGTGAATGTTGGATACAGGGAGCACGGGAGCGGGGGTAAGTTGGATACAGGGAGCACGGGGAGGGAGGTGAATGTTGGATACGGGGAGCACGGGGAGTGAGGTGAATGTTGGATACAGGGAGTACAGGGAGGGAGGTCACTTGGATACAGGGAGCACGGGGAGAGGTGTAAATGTTGTACACATGGCGCACAGGGAGGGAGGTGAATGTTGTACACATGGCGCACAGGGAGGGTGGTGAATGCTGTACAGAGGGAGCACGGGGAGGGAGGTGAATGTTGTATACAGGGAGCACGGGGTGGGAGGTGTATGTTGGATACAGGGAGCACGGGGAGGGAGTTGAATGTTGGATACAGGGAGCACGGGGAGGGAGGCGAATGTTGGATACAGGGAGCATGGGGAGGGAGGTGAATGTTGGATACAGCGACCATGGGGAAGGTGGTGAATGTTGGATACAGGGAGCACGGGTAGGGAGGCGAATGTTGGATACAGTGAGCATGGGGAGGGAGGTGAATCTTGGATACAGGAGGCATGTGGAGGGAGGTGAATGTTGGATGCAGGGAGCACAGGGAAGGAGGTGAATGTTGGATACAGGGAGCACAGGGAGGGAGGTGAATGTTGGATACAGGGAGCACAGGGAGGGAGGTGAATGTTGGATACAGGGAGCACGGGGAGGGAGGTGTATGTTGGAGCCAGGGAGCACGGGGAGGGAGGTGTATGTTGGATACAGGGAGCATGAGGAGGGAGGTGAATGTTGGATAGAGGGAGCACGGGGAGGGAGGTGAATGTTGGATACAGGGAGCATGAGGAGGGAGGTGAATGTTGGATACATTGAGGCATGGGGAGTGAGCTGAATATTGGATACATTGAGGCATGGGGAGGGAGGTGAATGTTGGATACAGGGAGCACGGGGAGGGAGGTGAATATTGGATACAGGGAGCACGGGGAGGGAGTTGAATGTTGTATACAGGGAGCACGGGGAGAGAGGTGAATATTGGACACAGGGAGCACGGGGAGGAAGTTTAATGTTGGACACAGGGAGCACAAGGTGGGAGGTGAATGTTGTACACAGGGAGCACGTGGAGGGATGCGAATGTTGGTACAGGGAGCCCGAGGAGAGAGGTGAATGTTGGATACAGGGAGCGTGGGGAGGGAGGTGAATGTTGGATACAGGGAGCATGGGGAGGGAGCTGAATATTGGATACAGGAGACATAGGGAGGTAGGCGAATGTTGGATACAGGGAGCACGGGGAGGGAGGTGAATGTTGGATACAGGGCACACGGGGAGAGAGGTGAATGTTGGATACAGGGAGCACGGGGAGGGAGGTGAATGTTGGATACAGGGCACACGGGGAGGGAGTTGAATGTTGGACACGGTGCACGGGGAGGGAGGTGAATGTTGTACACAGGAAGCACGGGGAGGCAGGTGAATATTGGATATAGGAGACATGGGGAGGTAGGTGAATGTTGGATACAGGGAGCAGCTGGAGGGAGGTGAATGTTGGATCTAGGGAGCATGGGGAGGGAGGTGAATGTTGGATACAGGACGCACAGGGTGGGAGGTGAATGTTGCATACAGGGAGCACCGGGAGGGAGGTGAATGTTCGATGGAGGGAGGTGAATGTTGGATACAGGGAGCACGAGGAGGGCGGTGAATGTTGGATACAGGGAGAACGGGGACGGAGGTGAATGTTGTACACGTAGTGCAGGGAGGGAGGTGACTGTTTGATACAGGGAGCACGGGTAGTGAGGTGAATGTTGGATGCAGGGAGCACGGGGAGGGAGGTGAATGTTGGATACAGGGAGCACGGGGAGAGAGGTGAATGTTGGATCCAGGGAGCACGGGGAGGGAGGTGAATGTTGGATACAGGGAGCACAGGGAGGGAGGTGAATGTTGGATACAGGGAGCACGGGGAGGGAGGTGAATGTTGGATCTAGGGAGCACGGGGAGGGAGGTGAATGTTGGATCCAGGGAGCACAGGGAGGGAGGTGAATGTTGTATACAGGGAGCACGGGGAGGGAGGTGAATGTTGTATACAGGGAGCACGAGGAGGGCGGAGAATGTTGGATACAGGGATCACAGGGAGGGAGGTGAATGTTGGATACAGGCAGCACGGGGAGTGAGGTGAATGTTGGATGGAGGTAGGTGAATTTTCAATACAGGGAGCACGGGGAGGGAGGAGAATATTGGATACAGGGAGCACGGGGAGGGAGGTGAATGTTGGATACAGGGAGCACGGGGAGAGAGGTGAATATTGTACACAGGGAGCACAGGGAGGGAGGTGAATGTTGGATACAGGGAGCACGGGGAGGGAGGTGAATGTTGGATACAGGGAGCACGGGGAGAGAGGTGAATATTGTACACCGGGAGCACAGGGAGGGAGGTGAATGTTGTACACAGGGAGCACGGCGTGGGAGGTGTATGTTGGATCCAGGGAGCACGGGGAGGGTGGTGAATGTTGGATACAGGGAGCACGGGGAGGGAGGTGAATGTTGGATCTAGGGAACACGGGGAGGGAGGTGAATGTTGGATACAGGGATCACGGGGAGGGAGGTGAATGTTGGATACAGGGAGCACGCGGAAGGAGGTGAATGTTGGATGGAAGTAGGTGAACGTTCAATACAGGGAGCACGGGGAGGGAGGTGAATGTTAGACACATGGCGCACAGCGAGGGAGGTCAATGTTGGATACAGGGAGCATGGGGAGGGAGCTGAATATTGGATACATTGAGGCATGGGGAGGGAGGTGAATATTGGATACATTGAGGCATGGGGAGGGAGGTGAATGTTGGATACAGGGAGCACGGGGAGGGAGATGAATGTTGGAAACAGGGATCACGGGGAGGGAGGTGAATGTTGGAAACAGGGAGCACAGGGAGGGAGTTGAATGTAGGACACGGTGCATGGGGAGGGTGGTGAATGTTGGATACAGGGAGCACGGGGAGAGAGGTGAATGTTCGATACAGGGAGCACGGGGAGGGAGGTGAATGTTGTACACAGGGAGTACAGGGAGGGAGGTGAATGTTGTATACAGGGAGTACGGGGAGGGAGGTGAATGTTGTATACAGGGAGCACGGGGAGGGAGGTGAATGTTGTATACAGGGAGTACAGGGAGGGAGGTGAATGTTGGACACGGAGCACAAGGAGGGAGGTGAATATTGGATACAGGGAGCACGGGGAGGGAGGTGAATGTTGTATACAGGGAGCACGGGGAGGGAGGTGAATGTTGTATACAGGGAGTACAGGGAGGGAGGTGAATGTTGGACACGGAGCACAAGGAGGGAGGTGAATGTTGGATACAGGGAGAACGGGTCGGGAGGTGAATTTTCGATCCAGGGAGCATCGTGAGGGAGGTCAATGTTGGATACAGGGAACATGGAGAGGGCACAAGGTGAAGGAGGTGAATGTTGTACACGGAGTTCAGGGAGGGAGGTGACTTGTTGGATACAGGGAGCACGGGTAGGGAGGTGAATGTTGGATACAGGGAGCATGGGGAGTGAGGTGAATGTTGGATACAGGGAGCATGGGGAGGGAGGTGAATGTTGCACACGGAGTGCAGGGAGGGAGGTGAATGTTGGATACAGGGAGCACGAGGAGGGCGGAGAATGTTGGATACAGGGAGCACGGGGAGGGAGGTGAATGTTGGATCCAGGGAGCAGAGGGAGGGAGGTGAATGTTGGATACAGGGATCACAGTGAGGGAGGTGAATGTTGTATACAGGGAGCACGGGGAGGGAGGTGAATGTTGGATACAGGGAGCACGGGGAGGGAGGTGAATGTTGTATACAGGGAGCACGAGGAGGGCGGAGTATGTTGGATACAGGGAGCACGGGGAGGGAGGTGAATGTTGGATCCAGTGATCACAGGGAGGGAGGTGAATGTTGTATACAGGGAGCACAGGGAGGGAGGTGAATGTTGGATAAAGGGAGCACAGGGAGGGAGGTCAATGTTGGATACAGGGAGCATGGGGAGTGAGGTGAATGTTGGATACAGGGAGCATGGGGAGGGAGGTGAATGTTGCACACGGAGCGCAGGGAGGGAGGTGAATGTTGGATACAGGGAGCATGGGGAGGGAGGTGAATGTTGCACACGGAGCGCAGGGAGGGAGGTGAATGTTGGATACAGGGAGCGCGAGGAGGGCGGAGAATGTTGGATACAGGGATCACAGGGAGGGAGGTGACTGTTGGATACAGGGAGCACGGGGAGTGAGGTGAATGTTGTACACAGGCAGCACGGGGAGTGAGGTGAATGTTGGATGGAGGTAGGTGAATGTTCAATACAGGGAGCACGGGGAGGGAGGAGAATATTGGATACAGGGAGCACGGGAGGGAGGTGAATGTTGGATACAGGGAGCACGGGGAGGGAGGTGAATATTGGATACAGGGAGCACGGGGAGGGAGGTGAATGTTGGATACAGGGAGCACGGGGAGGGAGGTGAATGTTGGATACAGGGAGCACGGGGAGGGAGGTGAATGTTGGATACAGGAGGCATGTGGAGGGAGGTGAATGTTGGATACAGGGAGCACGGGGAGGGAGGTGAATGTTGTACACAGGGAGCACAGGGAGGGAGGTGAATGTTGGGTACAGGGAGCACGGGTCGGGAGGTGAATGTTCGATACAGGGAGCACGGGTCGGGAGGTCAATGTTGGATACAGGGAGCACGGGGAGGGAGGTGAATGTTGGATACAGGGAGCACGGGGAGAGGGGTAAATGTTGTACACATGGCGCACAGGGGGGGAGGTGAATGCTGTACACAGGGAGCACGGGGAGGGAGGCGAATGTTGGATACAGGGAGCACGGGGATGGAGGTCAATGTTGGATACAGGGAGCACGGGGAGTGAGGTGAATGTTGGATACAGGGAGCACGGGGACGGAGTGAATGTTGAATACAGGGAGCACGGGGAGGGAGGTGAATGTTGGATACAAGGAGCACGAGGAGGGAGGTGAATGTTGGACACGGAGCACAGGGAGGGAGGTGAATGTTGGATACAGGGAGCACGGGGAGTGAGGTGAATGTTGGATACAGGGAGCACGGGGAGGGAGGTGAATGTTGGATACAGGGAGCACGGGGAGGGAGGTGAATGTTGGATGCAGGGTGCACGGGGAGGGAGGTGTATGTTGGAAACAGGGAGCACGGGGAGGGAGGTGAATGTTGGATACAGGGAGCACAGGAAGGGGGGGAAGTTGGATACAGGGAGCACGGGGAGGGAGGTGAATGATGGATACAGGGAGCATGGGGAGGGAGGTGAATGTTGGATACAGGGAGCACGGGAAGGGGGGGAAGTTGGATACAGGGAGCACGGGGAGGGAGGTGAATGTTGGATACAGGGAGCATGGGGAGGAAGGTGAATGCTGTACACATGGAGCACAGGGAGGGAGGTGAATGTTGGATACAGGGAGCACGGGAGTGGGGGGAAGTTGGATACAGGGAGCTCGGGGAGGGAGGTGAATGTTGTACACCAGGAGCAGGGGGAGGGAGGTGAATGTTGGATACAGGGAGCACGGGGAGATAGGTGAATGTTGGATACAGGGAGCCCAGGGAGGGAGGTGAATGTTGGATACAGGGAGCACGGGTCGGGAGGTGAATGTTCGATACAGGGAGCACGGGGAGGGAGGTGAATGTTGTACACAGGGAGCACGGGTAGGATGGTGAATGTTGGATACAGGGAGCACGGGGAGGGAGGTGAATGTTGGATACAGGGAGCATGGGGAGGAAGGTGAATGCTGTACACATGGAGCACAGGGAGGGAGGTGAATGTTGGATACAGGGAGCACGGGAGTGGGGGGAAGTTGGATACAGGGAGCTCGGGGAGGGAGGTGAATGTTGTACACCAGGAGCAGGGGGAGGGAGGTGAATGTTGGATACAGGGAGCACGGGGAGGGAGGTGAATGTTGGATACAGGGAGCAAGGGGAGGGAGGTGAATGTTGGATACAGGGAGCACGGGGAGAGAGGTGAATGTTGTATACAGGGAGCACGGGGAGGGAGGTGAATGTTGTACACAGGGAGCACGGGGAGGGAGGTGAATGTTGGATACAGGGAGCACGGGGAGGGAGGTGAATGTTGGATACAGGGCGCACGGGGTGAGAGCTGAATGTTGGACACGGAGCACAGGGAGGTAGGTGAATGTGGGACATGGAGCACAGGGAGGGAGGTGAATGTTGGATACAGGGAGCACGGGAGGTGGGGGGAAGTTGGATACAGGGAGCACGGGGAGGGAGGTGAATGTTGGATACAGGGAGCACGGGGAGGGTGGTGAATGTTGTACACCAGGAGCACGGGGAGGGAGGTGAATGTTGTACACAGGGAGCACGGGGATGGAGGTCAATTTTGGATACAGGGAGCATGGGGAGGGAGGTGAATGTTCGATACAGGGAGCACGGGTCGGGAGGTCAATGTTGGATATAGGGAGCGCGGGGAGGGAGGTGAATGTTGGATACAGGGAGCACGGGGAGAGGGGTAAATGTTGTACACATGGCACACAGGGAGGGAGGTGAATGCTGTACACAGGGAGCACGGGGATGGAGGTCAATTTTGGATAGAGGGAGCATGGGGAGGGAGGTGAATGTTGGATACAGGGAGCACGGGGAGTTAGGTGACTGTTGGACACGGAACACAGGGAGGGAGGTGAATGTTGGATATGGAGCACAGGGAGGAAGGTGAATGCTGTACACATGGAGCAGAGGGAGGAAGGTGAATGTTGGATACAGGGAGCACGGGAGCGGGGGTAAGTTGGATACAGGGAGCACGGGGAGGGAGGTGAATGTTGGATACGGGGAGCACGGGGAGTGAGGTGAATGTTGGATACAGGGAGTACAGGGAGGGAGGTCACTTGGATACAGGGAGCACGGGGAGAGGTGTAAATGTTGTACACATGGCGCACAGGGAGGGAGGTGAATGTTGTACACATGGCGCACAGGGAGGGTGGTGAATGCTGTACAGAGGGAGCACGGGGAGGGAGGTGAATGTTGTATACAGGGAGCACGGGGTGGGAGGTGTATGTTGGATACAGGGAGCACGGGGAGGGAGTTGAATGTTGGATACAGGGAGCACGGGGAGGGAGGCGAATGTTGGATACAGGGAGCATGGGGAGGGAGGTGAATGTTGGATACAGCGACCATGGGGAAGGTGGTGAATGTTGGATACAGGGAGCACGGGTAGGGAGGCGAATGTTGGATACAGTGAGCATGGGGAGGGAGGTGAATCTTGGATACAGGAGGCATGTGGAGGGAGGTGAATGTTGGATGCAGGGAGCACAGGGAAGGAGGTGAATGTTGGATACAGGGAGCACAGGGAGGGAGGTGAATGTTGGATACAGGGAGCACAGGGAGGGAGGTGAATGTTGGATACAGGGAGCACGGGGAGGGAGGTGTATGTTGGAGCCAGGGAGCACGGGGAGGGAGGTGTATGTTGGATACAGGGAGCATGAGGAGGGAGGTGAATGTTGGATAGAGGGAGCACGGGGAGGGAGGTGAATGTTGGATACAGGGAGCATGAGGAGGGAGGTGAATGTTGGATACATTGAGGCATGGGGAGTGAGCTGAATATTGGATACATTGAGGCATGGGGAGGGAGGTGAATGTTGGATACAGGGAGCACGGGGAGGGAGGTGAATATTGGATACAGGGAGCACGGGGAGGGAGTTGAATGTTGTACACAGGCAGCACGGGGAGGGAGGTGAATATTGGACACAGGGAGCACGGGGAGGAAGTTTAATGTTGGACACAGGGAGCACAAGGTGGGAGGTGAATGTTGTACACAGGGAGCACGTGGAGGGATGCGAATGTTGGTACAGGGAGCCCGAGGAGAGAGGTGAATGTTGGATACAGGGAGCACGGGGAGGGAGTTGAATGTTGTATACAGGGAGCACGGGGAGAGAGGTGAATATTGGACACAGGGAGCACGGGGAGGAAGTTTAATGTTGGACACAGGGAGCACAAGGTGGGAGGTGAATGTTGTACACAGGGAGCACGTGGAGGGATGCGAATGTTGGTACAGGGAGCCCGAGGAGAGAGGTGAATGTTGGATACAGGGAGCGTGGGGAGGGAGGTGAATGTTGGATACAGGGAGCATGGGGAGGGAGCTGAATATTGGATACAGGAGACATAGGGAGGTAGGCGAATGTTGGATACAGGGAGCACGGGGAGGGAGGTGAATGTTGGATACAGGGCACACGGGGAGAGAGGTGAATGTTGGATACAGGGAGCACGGGGAGGGAGGTGAATGTTGGATACAGGGCACACGGGGAGGGAGTTGAATGTTGGACACGGTGCACGGGGAGGGAGGTGAATGTTGTACACAGGAAGCACGGGGAGGCAGGTGAATATTGGATATAGGAGACATGGGGAGGTAGGTGAATGTTGGATACAGGGAGCAGCTGGAGGGAGGTGAATGTTGGATCTAGGGAGCATGGGGAGGGAGGTGAATGTTGGATACAGGACGCACAGGGTGGGAGGTGAATGTTGCATACAGGGAGCACCGGGAGGGAGGTGAATGTTCGATGGAGGGAGGTGAATGTTGGATACAGGGAGCACGAGGAGGGCGGTGAATGTTGGATACAGGGAGAACGGGGACGGAGGTGAATGTTGTACACGTAGTGCAGGGAGGGAGGTGACTGTTTGATACAGGGAGCACGGGTAGTGAGGTGAATGTTGGATGCAGGGAGCACGGGGAGGGAGGTGAATGTTGGATACAGGGAGCACGGGGAGAGAGGTGAATGTTGGATCCAGGGAGCACGGGGAGGGAGGTGAATGTTGGATACAGGGAGCACAGGGAGGGAGGTGAATGTTGGATACAGGGAGCACGGGGAGGGAGGTGAATGTTGGATCTAGGGAGCACGGGGAGGGAGGTGAATGTTGGATCCAGGGAGCACAGGGAGGGAGGTGAATGTTGTATACAGGGAGCACGGGGAGGGAGGTGAATGTTGTATACAGGGAGCACGAGGAGGGCGGAGAATGTTGGATACAGGGATCACAGGGAGGGAGGTGAATGTTGGATACAGGCAGCACGGGGAGTGAGGTGAATGTTGGATGGAGGTAGGTGAATTTTCAATACAGGGAGCACGGGGAGGGAGGAGAATATTGGATACAGGGAGCACGGGGAGGGAGGTGAATGTTGGATACAGGGAGCACGGGGAGAGAGGTGAATATTGTACACAGGGAGCACAGGGAGGGAGGTGAATGTTGGATACAGGGAGCACGGGGAGGGAGGTGAATGTTGGATACAGGGAGCACGGGGAGAGAGGTGAATATTGTACACCGGGAGCACAGGGAGGGAGGTGAATGTTGTACACAGGGAGCACGGCGTGGGAGGTGTATGTTGGATCCAGGGAGCACGGGGAGGGTGGTGAATGTTGGATACAGGGAGCACGGGGAGGGAGGTGAATGTTGGATCTAGGGAACACGGGGAGGGAGGTGAATGTTGGATACAGGGATCACGGGGAGGGAGGTGAATGTTGGATACAGGGAGCACGCGGAAGGAGGTGAATGTTGGATGGAAGTAGGTGAACGTTCAATACAGGGAGCACGGGGAGGGAGGTGAATGTTAGACACATGGCGCACAGCGAGGGAGGTCAATGTTGGATACAGGGAGCATGGGGAGGGAGCTGAATATTGGATACATTGAGGCATGGGGAGGGAGGTGAATATTGGATACATTGAGGCATGGGGAGGGAGGTGAATGTTGGATACAGGGAGCACGGGGAGGGAGATGAATGTTGGAAACAGGGATCACGGGGAGGGAGGTGAATGTTGGAAACAGGGAGCACAGGGAGGGAGTTGAATGTAGGACACGGTGCATGGGGAGGGTGGTGAATGTTGGATACAGGGAGCACGGGGAGAGAGGTGAATGTTCGATACAGGGAGCACGGGGAGGGAGGTGAATGTTGTACACAGGGAGTACAGGGAGGGAGGTGAATGTTGTATACAGGGAGTACGGGGAGGGAGGTGAATGTTGTATACAGGGAGCACGGGGAGGGAGGTGAATGTTGTATACAGGGAGTACAGGGAGGGAGGTGAATGTTGGACACGGAGCACAAGGAGGGAGGTGAATATTGGATACAGGGAGCACGGGGAGGGAGGTGAATGTTGTATACAGGGAGCACGGGGAGGGAGGTGAATGTTGTATACAGGGAGTACAGGGAGGGAGGTGAATGTTGGACACGGAGCACAAGGAGGGAGGTGAATGTTGGATACAGGGAGAACGGGTCGGGAGGTGAATTTTCGATCCAGGGAGCATCGTGAGGGAGGTCAATGTTGGATACAGGGAACATGGAGAGGGCACAAGGTGAAGGAGGTGAATGTTGTACACGGAGTTCAGGGAGGGAGGTGACTTGTTGGATACAGGGAGCACGGGTAGGGAGGTGAATGTTGGATACAGGGAGCATGGGGAGTGAGGTGAATGTTGGATACAGGGAGCATGGGGAGGGAGGTGAATGTTGCACACGGAGTGCAGGGAGGGAGGTGAATGTTGGATACAGGGAGCACGAGGAGGGCGGAGAATGTTGGATACAGGGAGCACGGGGAGGGAGGTGAATGTTGGATCCAGGGAGCAGAGGGAGGGAGGTGAATGTTGGATACAGGGATCACAGTGAGGGAGGTGAATGTTGTATACAGGGAGCACGGGGAGGGAGGTGAATGTTGGATACAGGGAGCACGGGGAGGGAGGTGAATGTTGTATACAGGGAGCACGAGGAGGGCGGAGTATGTTGGATACAGGGAGCACGGGGAGGGAGGTGAATGTTGGATCCAGTGATCACAGGGAGGGAGGTGAATGTTGTATACAGGGAGCACAGGGAGGGAGGTGAATGTTGGATAAAGGGAGCACAGGGAGGGAGGTCAATGTTGGATACAGGGAGCATGGGGAGTGAGGTGAATGTTGGATACAGGGAGCATGGGGAGGGAGGTGAATGTTGCACACGGAGCGCAGGGAGGGAGGTGAATGTTGGATACAGGGAGCATGGGGAGGGAGGTGAATGTTGCACACGGAGCGCAGGGAGGGAGGTGAATGTTGGATACAGGGTGCGCGAGGAGGGCGGAGAATGTTGGATACAGGGATCACAGGGAGGGAGGTGACTGTTGGATACAGGGAGCACGGGGAGTGAGGTGAATGTTGTACACAGGCAGCACGGGGAGTGAGGTGAATGTTGGATGGAGGTAGGTGAATGTTCAATACAGGGAGCACGGGGAGGGAGGAGAATATTGGATACAGGGAGCACGGGAGGGAGGTGAATGTTGGATACAGGGAGCACGGGGAGGGAGGTGAATATTGGATACAGGGAGCACGGGGAGGGAGGTGAATGTTGGATACAGGGAGCACGGGGAGGGAGGTGAATGTTGGATACAGGGAGCACGGGGAGGGAGGTGAATGTTGGATACAGGAGGCATGTGGAGGGAGGTGAATGTTGGATACAGGGAGCACGGGGAGGGAGGTGAATGTTGTACACAGGGAGCACAGGGAGGGAGGTGAATGTTGGGTACAGGGAGCACGGGTCGGGAGGTGAATGTTCGATACAGGGAGCACGGGTCGGGAGGTCAATGTTGGATACAGGGAGCACGGGGAGGGAGGTGAATGTTGGATACAGGGAGCACGGGGAGAGGGGTAAATGTTGTACACATGGCGCACAGGGGGGGAGGTGAATGTTGGATACAGGGAGCACAGGGAGGGAGGTGAATGTTGGATACAGGGAGCACGGGGAGGGAGGTGAATGTTGCACATGGAGCACGGGGAGGGAGGTGAATGTTTCACACGGAGCATGGGGTGGGAGGTGAATATTGGATACTGGGAGCAAGGGGAAGGAGATGAATGTTGTACACGGAGCGCAGGGAGGGAGGTGAATGTTGGATACAGGGAGCACGGGTAGGGAGGTGAATGTTGTACACAGAGAGCACGGGGAGGGAGGTGAATGTTGGATACAGGGAGCATGGGAGGGAGCTGAATATTGGATACAGGAGACATGGGGAGGTAGGCGAATGTTGGATACAGGGCGCACGGGGAGAGAGGTGAATGTTGGATACAGGGAGCACGGTGAGGGAGTTGAATGTTGGACGCGGTGCACGGGGAGGGAGGTGTATGTTGGAGCCAGGGAGCACGGGGAGGGAGGTGTATGTTGGATACAGGGAGCACGGTGAGGGAGTTGAATGTTGGACGCGGTGCACGGGGAGGGAGGTGTATGTTGGATACAGGGAGCACGCGGAGGGAGGTGAATGTTGGATAGAGGGAGCACGGGGAGGGAGGTGAATGTTGGATACAGGGAGCATGAGGAGGGAGGTGAATGTTGGATACATTGAGGCATGGGGAGTGAGCTGAATATTGGATACATTGAGGCATGGGGAGGGAGGTGAATGTTGGATACAGGGAGCACGGGGAGAGAGGTGAATATTGGACACAGGGAGCACGGGGAGGAAGTTTAATGTTGGACACAGGGAGCACAAGGTGGGAGGTGAATGTTGTACACAGGGAGCGTGGGGAGGGCGGTGAATGTTGGATACAGGGAGCATGGGGAGGGAGCTGAATATTGGATACAGGAGACATAGGGAGGTAGGCGAATGTTGGACACAGGGAGCACAAGGTGGGAGGTGAATGTTGTACACAGGGAGCACGTGGAGGGATGCGAATGTTGGTACACGGAGCCCGAGGAGAGAGGTGAATGTTGGATACAGGGAGCGTGGGGAGGGCGGTGAATGTTGGATACAGGGAGCATGGGGAGGGAGCTGAATATTGGATACAGGAGACATAGGGAGGTAGGCGAATGTTGGATACAGGGAGCACGGGGAGGGAGGTGAATGTTGGATACAGGGCACACGGGGAGAGAGGTGAATGTTGGATACAGGGAGCACGGGGAGGGAGGTGAATGTTGGATACAGGGCACACGGGGAGGGAGTTGAATGTTGGACACGGTGCACGGGGAGGGAGGTGAATGTTGTACACAGGGAGCACGGGGAGGCAGGTGAATATTGGATATAGGAGACATGGGGAGGTAGGTGAATGTTGGATACAGGGAGCAGCTGGAGGGAGGTGAATGTTGGATCTAGGGAGCATGGGGAGGGAGGTGAATGTTGGATACAGGACGCACAGGGTGGGAGGTGAATGTTGCATACAGGGAGCACCGGGAGGGAGGTGAATGTTGGATACAGGGAGCACGTGGAGGGCGGTGAATGTTGGATACAGGGAGAACGGGGACGGAGGTGAATGTTGGATACAGGGAGCACGAGGAGGGCGGTGAATGTTGGATACAGGGAGAACGGGGACGGAGGTGAATGTTGTACACGTAGTGCAGGGAGGGAGGTGACTGTTTGATACAGGGAGCACGGGTAGTGAGGTGAATGTTGGATGCAGGGAGCACGGGGAGGGAGGTGAATGTTGGATACAGGGAGCACGGGGAGAGAGGTGAATGTTGGATACAGGGAGCACGGGGAGAGAGGTGAATGTTGGATCCAGGGAGCACGGGGAGGGAGGTGAATGTTGGATACAGGGAGCACAGGGAGGGAGGTGAATGTTGGATACAGGGAGCACGGGGAGGGAGGTGAATGTTGGATCTAGGGAGCACGGGGAGGGAGGTGAATGTTGGATCCAGGGAGCACAGGGAGGGAGGTGAATGTTGGATACAGGGATCACAGGGAGGGAGGTGAATGTTGTATACAGGGAGCACGGGGAGGGAGGTGAATGTTGTATACAGGGAGCACGAGGAGGGCGGAGAATGTTGGATACAGGGATCACAGGGAGGGAGGTGACTGTTGGATACAGGCAGCACGGGGAGTGAGGTGAATGTTGGATGGAGGTAGGTGAATTTTCAATATAGGGAGCACGGGGAGGGAGGAGAATATTGGATACAGGGAGCACGGGGAGGGAGGTGAATGTTGGATACAGGGAGCACGGGGAGAGAGGTGAATATTGTACAGAGGGAGCACAGGGAGGGAGGTGAATGTTGGATACAGGGAGCACAGGGAGGGAGGTGAATGTTGTACACAGGGAGCACGGCGTGGGAGGTGTATGTTGGATCCAAGGAGCACGGGGAGGGTGGTGAATGTTGGATACAGGGAGCACGGGGAGGGAGGTGAATGTTGGATCTAGGGAACACGGGGAGGGAGGTGAATGTTGGATACAGGGATCACGGGGAGGGAGGTGAATGTTGGATACAGGGAGCACGCGGAAGGAGGTGAATGTTGGATGGAAGTAGGTGAACGTTCAATACAGGGAGCACGGGGAGGGAGGTGAATGTTAGACACATGGCGCACAGCGAGGGAGGTCAATGTTGGATACAGGGAGCATGGGGAGGGAGCTGAATATTGGATACATTGAGGCATGGGGAGGGAGGTGAATATTGGATACATTGAGGCATGGGGAGGGAGGTGAATGTTGGATACAGGGAGCACGGGGAGGGAGATGAATGTTGGAAACAGGGATCACGGGGAGGGAGGTGAATGTTGGAAACAGGGAGCACAGGGAGGGAGTTGAATGTAGGACACGGTGCATGGGGAGGGTGGTGAATGTTGGATACAGGGAGCACGGGGAGAGAGGTGAATGTTCGATACAGGGAGCACGGGGAGGGAGGTGAATGTTGTACACAGGGAGTACAGGGAGGGAGGTGAATGTTGTATACAGGGAGTACGGGGAGGGAGGTGAATGTTGTATACAGGGAGCACGGGGAGGGAGGTGAATGTTGTATACAGGGAGTACAGGGAGGGAGGTGAATGTTGGACACGGAGCACAAGGAGGGAGGTGAATATTGGATACAGGGAGCACGGGGAGGGAGGTGAATGTTGTATACAGGGAGCACGGGGAGGGAGGTGAATGTTGTATACAGGGAGTACAGGGAGGGAGGTGAATGTTGGACACGGAGCACAAGGAGGGAGGTGAATGTTGGATACAGGGAGAACGGGTCGGGAGGTGAATTTTCGATCCAGGGAGCATCGTGAGGGAGGTCAATGTTGGATACAGGGAACATGGAGAGGGCACAAGGTGAAGGAGGTGAATGTTGTACACGGAGTGCAGGGAGGGAGGTGACTGTTGGATACAGGGAGCACGGGTAGGGAGGTGAATGTTGGATACAGGGAGCATGGGGAGTGAGGTGAATGTTGGATACAGGGAGCATGGGGAGGGAGGTGAATGTTGCACACGGAGTGCAGGGAGGGAGGTGAATGTTGGATACAGGGAGCACGAGGAGGGCGGAGAATGTTGGATACAGGGAGCACGGGGAGGGAGGTGAATGTTGGATCCAGGGAGCACAGGGAGGGAGGTGAATGTTGGATACAGGGATCACAGTGAGGGAGGTGAATGTTGTATACAGGGAGCACGGGGAGAGAGGTGAATGTTGGATACAGGGAGCACGGGGAGGGAGGTGAATGTTGTATACAGGGAGCACGAGGAGGGCGGAGTATGTTGGATACAGGGAGCACGGGGAGGGAGGTGAATGTTGGATCCAGTGATCACAGGGAGGGAGGTGAATGTTGTATACAGGGAGCACAGGGAGGGAGGTGAATGTTGGATAAAGGGAGCACAGGGAGGGAGGTCAATGTTGGATACAGGGAGCATGGGGAGTGAGGTGAATGTTGGATACAGGGAGCATGGGGAGGGAGGTGAATGTTGCACACGGAGCGCAGGGAGGGAAGTGAACGTTGGATACAGGGAGCATGGGGAGGGAGGTGAATGTTGCACACGGAGCGCAGGGAGGGAGGTGAATGTTGGATACAGGGAGCGCGAGGAGGGCGGAGAATGTTGGATACAGGGATCACAGGGAGGGAGGTGACTGTTGGATACAGGGAGCACGGGGAGGGAGGTGAATGTTGTACACAGGCAGCACGGGGAGTGAGGTGAATGTTGGATGGAGGTAGGTGAATGTTCAATACAGGGAGCACGGGGAGGGAGGAGAATATTGGATACAGGGAGCACGGGGAGGGAGGTGAATGTTGGATACAGGGAGCACGGGGAGGGAGGTGAATATTGGATACAGGGAGCACGGGGAGGGAGGTGAATGTTGGATACAGGGAGCACAGGGAGGGAGGTGAATGTTGGATACAGGGAGCAAGGGGAGAGAGGCGAATGTTGGATACAGGGAGCACGGGGAGGGAGGTGAATGTTGGATACAGGGAGCACAGGGAGGGAGGTGAATGTTGGATACTGGGAGCACGGGGAGGGAGGTGAATGTTGGATACAGGGAGCACGGGGAGAGAGGTGAATGTTGCACATGGAGCACGGAGAGGGAGGTGAATGTTGGATACAGGGAGCACGGGGAGGGAGGTGAATGTTGGATACAGGGAGCACAGGGAGGGAGGTGAATGTTGGATACAGGGAGCACAGGGAGGGAGGTGAATGTTGGATACAGGGAGCACGGGGAGGGAGGTGAATGTTGGATACAGGGAGCACAGGGAGGGAGGTGAATGTTGGATACAGGGAGCACGGGGAGGGAGGTGAATGTTGCACATGGAGCACGGGGAGGGAGGTGAATGTTTCACACGGAGCATGGGGTGGGAGGTGAATATTGGATACTGGGAGCAAGGGGAAGGAGATGAATGTTGTACACGGAGCGCAGGGAGGGAGGTGAATGTTGGATACAGGGAGCACGGGTAGGGAGGTGAATGTTGTACACAGAGAGCACGGGGAGGGAGGTGAATGTTGGATACAGGGAGCATGGGGAGGGAGCTGAATATTGGATACAGGAGACATGGGGAGGTAGGCGAATGTTGGATACAGGGCGCACGCGGAGAGAGGGGAATGTTGGATACAGGGAGCACGGTGAGGGAGTTGAATGTTGGACGCGGTGCACGGGGAGGGAGGTGAATGTTGTACACAGGGAGCACGGGGAGGTAGGTGAATATTGGATATAGGAGAGATGGGGAGGTAGGTGAATGTTGGATCCAGGGTGCACGGGGAGGAAGGTGAATGTTGGATACAGGGAGCATGGGGAGTGATGTGAATGTTGGATACAGGGAGCAAGGGGAAGGAGATGAATGTTGTACACGGAGGGCAGGGAGGGACGTGAATGTTGGATACAGGGAGCACGGGGAGGGAGGTGAATGTTGGATACAGGGAGCAAGGGGATAGAGGCGAATGTTGGATACAGGGAGCACGGGGAGGGAGGTGAATGTTGTACACAGGCAGCACGGGGAGTGAGGTGAATGTTGGATGGAGGGAGCGTGGGGAGGGAGGCGAATGTTGGATACAGGGAGCATGGGGAGGGAGCTGAATATTGGATACAGGAGACATGGGGAGGTAGGCGAATGTTGGATACAGGGCGCACGGGGAGAGAGGTGAATGTTGGATACAGGGAGCACGGTGAGGGAGTTGAATGTTGGACGCGGTGCACGGGGAGGGAGGTGAATGTTGTACACAGGGAGCACGGGGAGGTAGGTGAATTTTGGATATAGGAGAGATGGGGAGGTAGGTGAATGTTGGATCCAGGGAGCACGGGGAGGGAGGTGAATGTTGGATCCAGAGAGCACGGGGAGGGAGGTGAATGTTGGATACAGGGAGCACGGGGAAGGAGGTGAATGTTGGATCTAGGGAGCACGGGGAGGGAGGTGAATGTTGGATACAGGGATCACGGGGAGGGAGGTGAATGTTGGAAACAGGGAGCACGCGGAGGGAGGTGTATGTTGAATGGAGGTAGGTGAACGTTCAATACAGGGAGCATGGGGAGGGAGGTGAATGTTGGATCCAGGGAGCACGGAGAGGGAGGTGTATGTTGGAGCCAGGGAGCACGGGGAGGGAGGTGAATGTTGGATACAGGGAGCACAGGGAGTGAGGTAAATGTTGGATGGAGGTAGGTGAACGTTCAATACAGGGAGCACGGGGAGGGAGGTGAATGTTGGATACAGGGAGCACGGGGAGGGAGGCGAATGTTAGATACAGGGAGCACGGGGAGAGAGGTGAATGTTGGATAGAGGGAGCACGGGGAGGGAGGTGAATGTTGGATACAGGGAGCATGAGGAGGGAGGTGAAAGTTGGATACATTGAGGCATGGGGAGGGAGCTGAATATTGGATACATTGAGGCATGCGGAGGGAGGTGAATGTTGGATACAGGGAGCACGGGGAGGGAGGTGAATGTTGGATACAGGGAGCACGGGGAGGGAGGTGAATGTTGTATACAGGGAGCACGGGGAGAGAGGTGAATGTTGGAAACAGGGAGCACGGGGAGGAAGTTTAATGTTGGACACATGGAGCACAAGGTGGGAGGTGAATGTTGTACACAGGGAGCGTGGGGAGGGAGGCGAATGTTGGATACAGGGATCACAGTGAGGGAGCTGAATATTGGATACAGGAGACATGGGGAGGTAGGCGAATGTTGGATACAGGGAGCACGGGGAGGGAGGTGAATGTTGGATACAGGGAGCACGGGGAGAGAGGTGAATGTTGGATACAGGGAGCATGGGGAGGGAGGTGAATGTTGGATACAGGGAGCACAGGGAGGGAGGTGAATGTTGGATTCAGGGAGCACGGGGAGGTAGGTGAATGTTGTATACAGGGAGCACAGGGAGGGAGGTGAATGTTGGATACAGGGAGCACAGGGAGGGAGGTGAATGTTGGATACAGGGTGCACGGGGAGGAAGGTGAATGTTGGATACAGGCAGCATGGGGAGTGAGGTGAATGTTGGATACAGGGAGCATGTGGAGGGAGGTGAATGTTGTACACGGAGCGCAGGGAGGGAGGTGAATGTTGGATACAGGGAGCATGGGGAGGGAGGTGAATGTTGCACACGGAGCGCAGGGAGGGAGGTGAATGTTGTATACAGGGAGCACGAGGAGGGCGGAGAATGTTGGATACAGGGATCACAGGGAGGGAGGTGACTGTTGGATACAGGCAGCACGGGGAGTGAGGTGAATGTTGGATACAGGGAGCATGTGGAGGGAGGTGAATGTTGTACACGGAGCGCAGGGAGGGAGGTGAATGTTGGATACAGGGAGCATGGGGAGGGAGGTGAATGTTGCACACGGAGCGCAGGGAGGGAGGTGAATGTTGTATACAGGGAGCACGAGGAGGGCGGAGAATGTTGGATACAGGGATCACAGGGAGGGAGGTGACTGTTGGATACAGGCAGCACGGGGAGTGAGGTGAATGTTGGATGGAGGTAGGTGAATGTTCAATACAGGGAGCACGGGGAGGGAGGAGAATATTGGATACAGGGAGCACGGGGAGGGAGGTGAATGTTGGATACAGGGAGCACAGGGAGGGAGGTGAATGTTGGATACAGGGAGCAAGGGGAGAGAGGCGAATGTTGGATACAGGGAGCACGGGGAGGGAGGTGAATGTTGGATACAGGGAGCACAGGGAGGGAGGTGAATGTTGGATACAGGGAGCAAGGGGAGAGAGGCGAATGTTGGATACAGGGAGCACGGGGAGGGAGGTGAATGTTGGATACAGGGAGCACAGGGAGGGAGGTGAATGTTGGATACAGGGAGCACGGGGAGGGAGGTGAATGTTGGATACAGGGAGCACGGGGAGGGAGGTGAATATTGGATACAGGGAGCACGGGGAGGGAGGTGAATGTTGTACACAGGCAGCACGGGGAGGGAGGTGAATGTTGGATACAGGGAGCAAGGGGAGAGAGGTGAATGTTGCACATGGAGCACGGAGAGGGAGGTGAATGTTGGATACAGGGAGCACGGGGAGGGAGGTGAATGTTGGATACAGGGAGCACAGGGAGGGAGGTGAATGTTGGATACAGGGAGCACAGGGAGGGAGGTGAATGTTGGATACAGGGAGCACGGGGAGGGAGGTGAATGTTGGATACAGGGAGAGCGGGGAGGGAGGTGAATGTTGGATACAGGGAGCACAGGGAGGGAGGTGAATGTTGGATACAGGGAGCACAGGGAGGGAGGTGAATGTTGGATACAGGGAGCACGGGGAGGGAGGTGAATGTTGCACATGGAGCACGGGGAGGGACGTGAATGTTTCACACGGAGCATGGGGAGGGAGGTGAATATTGGATACTGGGAGAGCGGGGAGGGAGGTGAATGTTGGATACAGGGAGCACGTGGAGGGAGGTGAATGTTACACACGGAGCACGGGGAGGGACGTGAATGTTTCACACGGAGCATGGGGAGGGAGGTGAATATTGGATACTGGGAGCAAGGGGAAGGAGATGAATGTTGTACACGGAGCGCAGGGAGGGAGGTGAATGTTGGATACAGGGAGCACGGGTAGGGAGGTGAATGTTGTACACAGAGAGCACGGGGAGGGAGGTGAATGTTGGATACAGGGTGCACGGGGAGGAAGGTGAATGTTGGATACAGGGAGCATGGGGAGTGATGTGAATGTTGGATACAGGGAGCAAGGGGAAGGAGATGAATGTTGTACACGGAGGGCAGGGAGGGAGGTGAATGTTGGATACAGGGAGCACGGGGAGGGAGGTGAATGTTGGATACAGGGAGCAAGGGGATAGAGGCGAATTTTGGATACAGGGAGCACGGGGAGGGAGGTGAATGTTGGATGGAGGGAGCGTGGGGAGGGAGGCGAATATTGGATACAGGAGACATGGGGAGGTAGGCGAATGTTGGATACAGTGAGCACGGGGAGGGAGGTGAATGTTGGATACAGGGCGCACGGGGAGAGAGGTGAATGTTGGATACAGGGAGCACGGTGAGGTAGGTGAATATTGGATATAGGAGAGATGGGGAGGTAGGTGAATGTTGGATACAGGACGCACAGGGTGGGAGGTGAATGTTGCATACAGGGAGCACCGGGAGGGAGGTGAATGTTCGATACAGGGAACATGGGGAGGGAGGTGAATGTTGGATACAGGGAGCACGGGGAGTGAGGTGAATGTTGGATACAGGGAGCATGGGGAGGGAGGTGAATGTTGAATCCAGGGAGCACGGGGAGAGAGGTGAATGTTGGATCTAGGGAGCACGGGGAAGGAGGTGAATGTTGGATACAGGGAGCACGGGGAGGGAGGTGAATGTTGGATACAGGGAGCACAGGGAGGGAGGTGAATGTTGGATACAGGGAGCACAGGGAGGGAGGTGAATGTTGGATACAGGGAGCACGGGGAGGGAGGTGAATGTTGCACATGGAGCACGGGGAGGGAGGTGAATGTTTCACACGGAGCATGGGGAGGGAGGTGAATATTGGATACAGGGAGAGCGGGGAGGGAGGTGAATGTTGGATACAGGGAGCACAGGGAGGGAGGTGAATGTTGGATACAGGGAGCACAGGGAGGGAGGTGAATGTTGGATACAGGGAGCACGTGGAGGGAGGTGAATGTTACACACGGAGCACGGGGAGGGACGTGAATGTTTCACACGGAGCATGGGGAGGGAGGTGAATATTGGATACTGGGAGCAAGGGGAAGGAGATGAATGTTGTACACGGAGCGCAGGGAGGGAGGTGAATGTTGGATACAGGGAGCACGGGGAAGGAGGTGAATGTTGGATCTAGGGAGCACGGGGAGGGAGGTGAATGTTGGATACAGGGATCACGGGGAGGGAGGTGAATGTTGGAAACAGGGAGCATGCGGAGGGAGGTGTATGTTGGATGGAGGTAGGTGAATGTTCAATACAGGGAGCACGGGGAGGGAGGTGAATGTTGGATCCAGGGAGCACGGAGAGGGAGGTGTATGTTGGAGCCTGGGAGCACGGGGAGGCAGGTGTATGTTGGATACAGGGAGCACGCGGAGGGAGGTGAATGTTGGATACAGGGAGCACAGGGAGTGAGGTAAATGTTGGATGGAGGTAGGTGAACGTTCAATACAGGGAGCACGGGGAGGGAGGTGAATGTTGGATACAGGGAGCACGGGGAGGGAGGTGAATGTTGGATAGAGGGAGCACGGGGAGGGAGGTGAATGTTGGATACAGGGAGCATGAGGAGGGAGGTGAAAGTTGGATACATTGAGGCATGGGGAGGGAGCTGAATATTGGATACATTGAGGCATGCGGAGGGAGGTGAATGTTGGATACAGGGTGCACGGGGAGGGAGGTGAATGTTGGATACAGGGAGCACGGGGAGGGAGGTGAATGTTGTATACAGGGAGCACGGGGAGAGAGGTGAATGTTGGAAACAGGGAGCACGGGGAGGAAGTTTAATGTTGGACACAGGGAGCACAAGGTGGGAGGTGAATGTTGTACACAGGGAGCACGTGGAGGGATGCGAATGTTGGTACAGGGAGCACGAGGAGAGAGGTGAATGTTGGATACAGGGAGCGTGGGGAGGGAGGCGAATGTTGGATACAGGGAGAATGGGGAGGGAGCTGAATATTGGATACAGGAGACATGGGGAGGGAGGTGAATGTTGGATTCAGGGAGCACGGGGAGGGAGGTGAATGTTGGAATCAGGGAGCATGGGGAGAGAGGTGAATGTTGCACATGGAGCATGGGGAGGGAGGTGAATGTTGGATACAGGGAGCACGGGGAGGGAGATGAATGTTGTACACGGAGCATGGGGAGGGAGGTGAATATTGGATACTGGGAGCAAGGGGAAGGAGATGAATGTTGTACACGGAGTGCAGGGAGGGAGGTGAATGTTGGATACAGGGAGCATGGGTAGGGAGGTGAATGTTGTACACAGGGAGCACGGGAAGGGAGGTGAATGTTGGATACAGGGTGCACAGGGAGGGAGGTGAATGTTGCATACAGGGAGCACGGGGAGGTAGGTGAATGTTGGATACAGGGAGCATGGGGAAGGAGGTGAATGTTGGATACAGGGAGCACAGGGAGGGAGGTGAATGTTGGATCCAGGGAGCACGGGGAGGGAGGTGAATGTTGCACATGGAGCACGGGGAGGGAGGTGAATGTTGGATACAGGGAGCACAGCGAGGGAGGTGAATGTTGGATACAGGGAGCACAGGGAGGGAGGTGAATGTTGGATACAGTGAGCACAGGGAGGGAGGTGAATGTTGGATACAGGGAGCACGGGGAGGGAGGTGAATGTTGGATACAGGGAGCACAGGGAGGGAGGTGAATGTTGGATACAGGGAGCACAGGGAGGGAGGTGAATGTTAGATACAGGGAGCATGGGGAGGGAGGTGAATGTTGGATACAGGGAGCACAGGGAGGGAGGTGAATGTTGGATACAGGGAGCACGGGGAGGGAGGTGAATGTTGGATACAGGGAGCACGGGGAGGGAGGTGAATGTTGCACATGGAGCACGGGGAGGGAGGTGAATCTTGCACACGGAGCATGGGGAGGGAGGTGAATATTGGATACAGGGAGCACGGGGAGGGAGGTGAATGTTGGATACAGGGAGCACGGGGAGGGAGGTGAATGTTGTATACAGGGAGCATGGGGAGGGAGGTGAATGTTGCACACGGAGCACGGGGAGGGAGGTGAATGTTTCACACGGAGCATGGGGAGGGAGGTGAATATTGGATACAGGGAGCATGGGGAGGGAGGTGAATGTTGGATACAGGGAGCACGGGGAGGGAGGTGAATGTTGGATACAGGGAGCACGGGGAGGGAGGTGAATGTTGTATACAGGTAGCATGGGGAGGGAGGTGAATGTTGCACACGGAGCACGGGGAGGGAGGTGAATGTTTCACACGGAGCATGGGGAGGGAGGTGAATATTGGATACTGGGAGCAAGGGGAAGGAGATGAATGTTGTACACGGAGTGCAGGGAGGGAGGTGAATGTTGGATACAGGGAGCACGGGTAGGGAGGTGAATGTTGTACACAGGGAGCACGGGAAGGGAGGTGAATGTTGGATACAGGGTGCAAGGGGAGGAAGGTGAATGTTGGATACAGGGAGCATGGGGAGTGATGTGAATGTTGGATACAGGGAGCATGGGGAGGGAGGTGAATGTTGCACACGGAGTGCAGGGAGTGAGGTGAATGTTGGCTACAGGGAGCACGGGTAGGGAGGTGAATGTTGTACACTGGGAGCACGGGGAGGGAGGTGAATGTTGGATACCGGGTGCACGGGGAGGAAGGT
This sequence comes from Chiloscyllium plagiosum, assembly GCF_037043375.1. Lineage (NCBI taxonomy): Eukaryota > Metazoa > Chordata > Chondrichthyes > Orectolobiformes > Hemiscylliidae > Chiloscyllium > Chiloscyllium plagiosum. The sequence continues at coordinate 18,642,379 of NW_028270191.1, read as the reverse complement.
GAATGTTGGATACAGGGTCCACGGGGAGGAAGGCGAATGTTGGATACAGGGTGCACGGGGAGGAAGGTGAATGTTGGATACAGAGAGCACAGGGAGGGAGGTGAATGGTATATGCAGTGTCAATGATTCCATCAGACTAATGTCATTTATCTTGATATAGCTTCTGAAGAGGATCTGATGTCTGTTCAGACCTATTAGCTAAACAGGCTGCTCTTATTGTTGTCATGTTTCTGAGATGTCCTTGAAGGAATGTGTTCCATTCAGAAACAGGTTTGGGCTGTTGGTTGACACATCCTTGTGCTGATTCCTGCCGATTCCATTCTGTAAAACATGGGTGGCTAAGGAATGCTGGCCGCAGTTCTCTTTCCATTTATGGCAATTTTTTCATCTGTCTGATATGCATATTAAGGAGATCAGTCGCAGCTTGCTGGTTCCCACAGTCAGTGAATTGGCACCATTTCTGTCCCGAGCTCAGCTGATTTCATTGTGTGACAGCGCTCAAATTAACAGCAGTTATGAGTGTGCACCTTATTATCCATCTTAAAACATCTTGTGCACAACTTTAAATCTGTACAACAACTTGTACTTATAAAGCACTTTTAACATCACAAAATGGCCTGAGGCTCTTTGTCGGAATGTTCGAAAATAAATTTTGGTACCACGCCACATCAGTAGCTTTTAGGTCAGAGGTTTGAAGGAGGAGAGTTTAAGGCCCAAGCAGCTGAAGACAAAGCTACCAATGGCGGAACAATTAAAATTAAAATTGTGTGTGTGTGTAAGAGGTTGGATTTAGAGGAGCACAGAGAGCATAGAGTTTGGGGGTTCGGAGTAGATTACAGAGATAGGGAGGGGCAAAGACATGGGCGAATTTGAAACCAAAGGTGGGAATTATAAAATTGAAGAGTTGCTGGAGTCACTGTAGGTTAGTGAGCATGGGGTGATCGATGAGTGGGATTTGGTGAGAGTTAGGACACAGGATAGCAGAATTGTGGATGTGCTCGGGTTTATGCAGGGTGGAGCATCAGAGTTGTGATATTATAGACTTCATAACTTTTAATAACTGTTCATGGATTGAATGAATCGGCAAAAGAAAACTGTTACACACAAAAGAAAACAGCAATAACTCTGCCTGGAATAAGCAGTTAAGGAACAAGCTGCTACATGGAGACTGAAAACAATAAGCCATGCCTTGGAAAGGAGGAGGTTGAGATTTCATGAATAAAACTGCTTTGACATCTGCTTTATAAACTGGATGCTTTACTGTCACAAAGGTAGACAAGTAGGAGGCCAGAAGAACACAGCAAGTCAGGCAGCATTAGGAGGTGGAGATGTTTCAGGTTTAACCCTTCCTCAGGACACTTATTTCTTATTGTCATAAAGGACAATGATTGGCCTACAGACGAATTTAAGGAGTTAAATACAGGAAAGCTTTGTCTTCAAACAGACAGTTAAGGCCAAATGTAGCAAGGAACAAAGAAGCTACTTCTGATAAGAAGGCAAGCTGCAGTCTCAAGGACTCCAGGAGGACAATCAATATTTTGGATGAAAGGTCTTTAAGAAATCATCAATCTATCACCTCAGAGATCTGAAGGAGGAAATTCTGTGTAAGAATTGAACAGCAAAACTCCCCTTTAGCAGAAGTCCGGAGAACAACTTTGCATAAAGTTTGAATCCTCGACACAGGTTCCACCATGAATCGGATAATAGCAAAGTCAGGCTATTAGGCTTAACTTGCTTATTGAGGGGTCTTAATTTAGTTGCTACGTGCAATAAAGTGTAAATCAGTGTTTCAGGACTTGACTGCCTGTGAGATTTCTTAATAAATAGCCGAATTAAATGTAACTTGTGGTGATTTAGCCACAACAGAGTACTCTAGTCTTGAGGTTACAAAGACCAAGTGCATCATAATAAAAATTGAACAGGACGCACAACTTTCTCAATTCATTCAGATGACTCTCATACTGCAGTGATGTATCAGGGTTAGGTTGACAACATGCTGCAGAGAAATAACAGGGTGTAAACATCAAAGGATGTTGAAACCAACTTAAAATAGCACTAGTTCAGGGCACACCTTAGAAACTGGTTATTTTACATTCTGATTGAGCATCATTGGACAAAAATGTTTTAAAGACGTCAATTTGCTGCAAATCTTGTGTATCATAGATTTTTTAGCATTCGTTTCTGGAATGTGAGCATTTCTGGCAAAACATTTATTGTTGAACCAATGGAAAATCATCAGGTTCTCATACACCCACCACTGAAGTCAGTGGTGCATTTGACTTATTCTGGTGCCATTAACTGTTGGACATAGCTTATGCTGGGTAACCCATCATATATTGCAGAAAGACGACTGGTTTTCACAGCGAAATGTATTGAACAGTGTCTCGCAAACTCCCAGTTCAGAGATTGCACCTTCACAAGTAATTTTAATTCAAGGTGAACATGCACACCTGGGGTTATTTTCTCTCTTCTGCTCTGGAAAGAGTTGAATTTTGCTGGGAGGCAATTCCATGGACACTGGTTATCAGCCAGTGGTTTACGTTACAGAGATGGTGGTGTCATGGTAATGGCACTGGACTAGTAATCCAGAATGCCAGGTTAACGTTCTGTGGACGTGGGTTTGAATCCCACCTTGGCTTGGAGTGCCTATCAAGCGGGCTGCTTTGTCCTGGATGGTGTCAAGCTTCTTGAGTGTTGTTGGAGCTACAAGAATCCAGGCAAATGGGGAATATTCTATCACAGTCCTGACTTGTGCCTTGCAGATAGAGTCATAGAGGTGTACAGCATGGAAACAGACCCTTCGGTCCAACCCATCCATGCCGACCAGATATCCCAACCCAATCTAGTCCCACCTGCCAGTACCTGGCCCATATCCCTCCAAACCCTTCCTATTCATATACCCATCCAAATGCCTTTTAAATGTTGCAATCGTACCAGCCTCCACCACATCCTCTTGCAGCTCATTCCATACACATACCACCCTCTACATGAAAATGTTGCCCCTGAGGTCTCTTTTATATCTTTCCCCTCTCACCCTAAACCTACGCCCTCTAGTTCTGGACTCCCCGATCCCAGGGAAAAGACTTTGTCTATTTATCCTATCCATGCCCCTCATAATTTTGTAAACCTCTATAAGGTCACCCCTCAGCCTCCGACGCTCCAGGGAAAACAGCCCCAGCCTGTTCAGCCTCTCCCTGTAGCTCAGATCCTCCAAGCCTGGCAACATCCTTGTAAATCCTCTCTGAACCCTTTCAACTTTCACAACACCCTTCCAACAGGAAGGAGACCAGAATTGCATGCAATATTCCAACAGTTGCCTGACCAATGTCCTGTACAGCCGCAACATGACCTCCCAACATCTGTACTTAATACTCTGACCAATAAAGGAAAGCATACCAAACGCCTTCTTCACTATCCTATCTACCTGCGACTCCACTTTCAAGGAGCTATTAACCTGCACTCCAAGGTCTCTTTGTTCAGCAACACTCCCTCGGACCTTACCATTAAGTGTATAAGTCCTGCTAAGATTTGCTTTCCCAAAATGTAGCACCTCACATTTATCTGAATTAAACTCCACCTGCCACTTCTCAGCCCATTGGCCCATCTGGTCCAGATCCTGTTGTAATCTGAAGTAGCCCTCTTCGCTGTCCACTACACCTCCATTTTGGGGTTTCAGGAGGTGAGTTACGCGCTGCGGTATCCCTAGTTTCTGACCTGCTCTTGTAGCCACTGTATTTATGTGGTGAGTCCAGTTGAGCTTCTGGTCAATGGTAACCCCAAGGATATTGATTTTTTTTTCTTTATTCCTTCATGGGATGAGGGCATCACTGGCTAGGCCAGCATTTATTGCCCATCCCTAATTGCCCAGAGAGCGGTTAAGAGTCAACCACATTGTTGTGGGTCTGGAGTCACATGGGCCAGACGAGGCAAGGACAGCAGATTTCCTCCCCTAAAGGACATTAGTGAACCAGATGGGCTTTTCCTGATAGTTGACAGTGGATTCATGGTCATCATTAGACTCTTAGTTCCAGAGGTTTTTAATTGAATTCAAATCCCACTGTCTGCTGTGGCAGATTCAAACCCGGGTCCCCAGGACATTATCTGGGTCTCTGGATTAACAGTCCAGCGATAATGCCACGAGGCCATCCCTTCCCCATCAGTGATGGTAACACTATTGAATGTCGTGGGGCGATGGATAGATTCTGTCTTGTTGGAGATGGTCACTGCCAGGTATTTGTGTGGTGCGCATGTTACTTGCAGCATCTCAGCGCAAACCTGGATATTATTTGGATCTTGTTGCATTTGAACATGGACTGTTTTAGTATCTGAGGAGTCGTGAATGGTGCTGAACATTGACAAACATCCCCACTTCTGGCCTTATGATGGAGGGAAGATTAACCCTTAACTGCCTTTAGAAAAAACTGAGCATGCCACTTAGGTCAAGAGCAATTATGTCTGGCTAACAAAGCTGGACTCAGCAGCTGTGCCTATATCCAGTAACACCTCCGTCCACGTCCAGGTGTGAACTGTGGTCATTAATGGTCCCCGTCTGGAAGGGTGTGCAAGTCTGTGAGTAGGTTTTTTTTGTGTATGTCTATGTCTCTATGGATGTGTGTGTGTGTCTAAGCTGTCTGTGAGTACATTTGTCTGGGTGTGTGTGTAGGTCCATCTTTGTGTATGACTGTAGTTTGGAACAGGAGAGACTGTGATGACCTTGTATTTGTAGTTTTCCCTTTCATGAAACATTTACTCAGGTCAGTTGCCTTATGTTTCCCACAACTTGGTACAAAACTCAAAATCAGTGCAAGTTTAGCAGGGTTATACTACAGCTTATGCCCACAAATTTCAAGAAACCACATTGGTTTAGAATTTAATTGATAGTGGACTCACTTTCCAAGCATAAAAACAGATGCTTTCTGCAGTGGAAATGCCCTATCCCACTAAAATATCTCCCATTTCAGTATTAAAACTCCAGGCTCCAAATAAGCTTTAGGTGTTTGCAAAAGCAGATAGAAAGTCTGATGCCTGATTGAGGTGCCCCTTCCTGAAAGGGTTGCCCAGAACAAATTGCTGCTTCGTACAGGCTAACCAAGTCATGTCTTCATAGGAACTATTGGTGGTCTCAACTAGAAAGATGGGTTTAAACAATCATACTTACCTGAGTGTGGAACTGGAAGATGCTAAGATGTTTCCAGAGTAGCTGCTTTGAATACTCAGGCAAAATCCACCTGGATGTGGGTTTTCTCCTTCATGACATTAACTGGAGTTTGTCCAAAACCTCCTTTCCGCCTAATCCTTTGTAATATCCAGCTTGTCCTCTTCTACTATTACCAGTTCCCCTTTGATATCCTCTTCAGTGAAAACAGGCACAAGATTTGTTCATTATCCCAACTGAAAAGCAAAATACTGCAGATGCTGAAGATGAGAGCTAAAACGGAAAGGTCTGGCAGCCTCCGTGGAGAAAGACAAAAGAGATAATGTTTCAGGACAATGATCTTTCTGTAGAACCCCCATCATCAAACCTGAAATGAAAGCTCTTTCACTTTCTCCAGAGGCTGCCTGACCTTCTGAGCATTTCCAGCACTTTATTTGTGTTATTATTCCAGCTTATTAAAGTCTTGAGTTTATTTTACTTGTCCTTTTGTGACCCTATCTCGTCTTAACTCAACTTGTATTTATCTACCTGTAGACTACTAATCTTTTTCTATTTTATGATTTAATTTTTTTCCCCATAAGACTTTCTTAGCATTTATTTTAAATCTTAAATTCATCCCTTTTTGTGACCCTCTGCTTTACTGTTTATGTACTTTGCAGGAATCCTTTTGTGTTAGTTTCCATATTATTCTCTTTAATTATCCATTGTTTCTCAATATTGTCCAGTTCTAATTTTCTTAGTGGAATATATTTCTCCTGTACTTTCTCAGTTTTTACATTTGATTTTCTCCCCTATTGTGCAATCTTTTTGCCTGTCTATATTTTTCTCCAGTTTATTTTCTTCAAGCTCCATTCTCATATAGTTGACTTTTCCCCAATGTATCACTGTGATTTATGTACTGTCTATCTGGCATTCGAATCTTATTACTTTGTGATCACCCTTTCCCAGATGTTCCCTCTTCCTAATGTTCCCTGTCTGCTCTGTTTTATTTCCCTTTGTTTATGACGTCCAGCAATATATCCTCCATTCTTTCATAATGCTCTTGTGAAACACCCATGGACATGTTTCTAGCAGTAAAGGCACTCCAGAAATGCAAGTTGTTGTTGTCAAAAAAGACCACCTTGTCTGTGTGGTTCAGTCGAGAGTCTTGTGTCAAGAAATTGTTTCAGGTAAAAGCAAATGAGCGCCTTTGGAAATAATTTCTCGCAACTGCTGTTTTATTAACAAATTAAATTCTGTTACACATTGCAGCACAAGATTCTTATAAACTCTGAATTGGCACAGGAAATGTTTAGGACAAGTTCCAACCGTGTCACACATCTTCCAGCAGGAGGCACTGCTGTGACAGTTTTCTCACTGCTGATACTACGAAACAGAAATATTCTCTTAAGAATTCAATCATGCACTATTAAACATGATGCTGTCATTTTAGGAAATAAGAGGTAAAAATCTGGGAAACAAATGGTCACTTCAGTATCAAAGCACCCCCCCCCCCTTCCCCACCCCACTGAAAACATTTTTCATGGCAACATTGGCAGGCTAGCCGACTGTGAAACAATGGATGTGACCCCTGCTCCCCAGTATCAGTTAGAGAACTGATTGAATGAGGGGTGCTGGGGCCTCTGGTAATCTGTTTGGACTGAATTCCCTGAGCGCCGGATGGAGAATTAAAATCCTGGGCTGTTTGTGACTTGACCCAAGCTGACCATTCCACCAACCAGCTTCAGGGCTTTGAACAAGACACCCTCAGAGTCCAATTCAAAGTGAGAAGACAAGGCATGATCTTTCGTTTCTTTAGAGACGTAGTATACTTGGAGAGAAAATATGAACACGTGGTATACACACAAAAGAATACATGGAGCTTTGTTTAGCTGGCATTGGATTGATAAAACACTAAAATACAAAAGTAAATAACAGCATAAGTATAATATATTATACGTTCTTGACTAAAGCTTTTTCCATAAATTCTCCATTATCAGGTAAAATAAATGTCTGAGCTATACAAATAAAACTATAGACTTTGATTAAAATATGTAATATACAATATGATGAAAGCAGTTCAAATCTGTACTTCCTCAGCTACCTTGTCTAATGTGTTGATCAGCCTCTGAGATTTGGACACAGCTTCCCCTAACACAGCGCAGGGGCCGTCACATTGCTCGGAAAGCACTGGCCACACCCTTTGGGAGAATAGTTCTTTTTTTCTCTAAGCCCCTGTACAATTGTCCAGAAGAGATAGCAATTGGCAAAGCAGCTCTGGGATTCCAGTGGCTATGTGCCAGTTTCCTCTGCATGTCTTTGAAATCAGATTGTCTGCACACATTCAATTCAGAGTGCTGCATTTCCCTCTCATGCCAAGGATTCTAACACAAGCTGATTCCCTACTGACTTGCATCTCTCCTCTGATTTATACAATGGATATGTGAGAGAGGTACTCCGAGGACATTCCAACTCCAGTGACACGGTGAGGCCTTGACTAGTGAAGGCACCCAGTGTGTGTCTGTCCCTTCCTCACTTAACCAGACTGTTGCCCCCAGAAGTTTTGTTTGTTTCAACCTGTGTCCGTTAGGTTAAACGTGGAACCACATTACCAGTAAAACATATTCCCTAACTCTCCCGACCTTCAGTAATAACAAAAATACAATGCTGGAGAAACTCATCTAGGTCACTGGATTCGAAATGTTAACTCCCTTTTTCTCTCCACAGATGCTGCCAGACCTGCTGAGTTACTCCAACATTCTCTGTTTTGTTTCAGATTTCCAGCAGCTGCAATTCTTTGTGTTTACTTCATCATCAACAACAATTCTGTTCACCCTTTCCTCCTCCCTCCAGGCGAAACTATGGGAAGCCCCTGGTTGACTGATAGTCACTGTTCTCAGAAAGAGACCTGTATGTTGAATATATCATTAGATATACACATTTGGCAGAGACAGATTGACATTTTAGGACTGACTTTATCATTGCAATAGAGATTTCTCTGATTAATACTTTTGTCTATATCTGACTAAGAACATAAAAATATATTTTTCTTTACTGAACCAAATGTTCCTGATCTCTTGTAACCCGAGATGGCGTGGAATCTTGTTCTCGGTCACAACCATGGCTGCTTTGGGCAATGTGGCTGGGAGAGTAACTTACTGATGACTGAGTCATAGGCATTGCAGTTTCTAAACCACTATATTGACTTCAGCTTAGTTATACCTCTGACCAGTCCCTTGTTCTACCCCCTTCCCCACACCCCCTTGTGAAATACACTTAGAAGATATTTTACCAGTATAATTTGATTAGTCTGACATAATTTGATGTCAAAGGTTGTCTGATTTAAAGCTGCTGTGAAGCCTGTGTCCTGCCCATGGCTTCACGACACAACAGAATGTGAATTCAGATTCCTCTCAGCAACCCCAATAGAAATGCTAACCACAGTTATAAACTTCAAAACTATTGTGTTTGCAAATGGCATCTAACTATCTGTCCAAATAAATTTACATATTTAATAAAATAAGCACAGCAACAACTATCGCATTAACTCACCATCTGTCAGGCAGTATAACTCCATTCTGAGATTTCATAATATTCCATTTTGTCACCAAGTTCATATACATATATTATACACATACTCATACAATATATTATATATACGACACTGTGAGCTTTCTGAGTCCCGTTCAACACTACAACCTTGCAATACTTCACATGACCATTGTGAAGGCAACTGAGCACTCAAAGCATTTTTGCAGGATATCTCATTTGGTCCAAATGATTCACTGCAATCTCATTCATCAAGGTTAATTCATACTCTCTCGGTTCATTTACTTGGCTCTGAGGAGGGGGAACTGGGTGGCACATAGGAACTGCTGCATGAGAAAAGATCAGGCTCCATCTCCTCACTTTCTAACATCCTCACAGTTCCAAGATCCAATGATACTGGAGTAAGTGGTGGGCACATTGAACTGGCTAAAAGGAATCAACGTGATATCAGTTAAAGCTGGACAATATTCTTCTCTCTGTCTGTCCTCTTGGGATATAGATGCTGCTGTGTTGGTCATCTCTGCTGTTTTAGTGCATTTAATGCTTCTGTTGAAATAGGTGCAACAGATGCTTTCCCAGGAGAACAGAAGGTTTGTGTATACTTTTATTTAGAAGGTGTGACATTAAATTTCATGGATCATTCAAATATTTTGTTTCAATCTTTGCACATTTAAGGTTTAGTGTGATTAATTTGTACTGTGCTCAGGAATTCAGAATGTGATTGACATGACCTGATGAAGGGAACAAGTTTGATTATATAAATAGAGAAAATATTAGAAATCCTCAGTGATTAGGAAGCAACCGTGGAGAGAGGAACAGTTACACTTCCATCAATAACACTTTGTCTGATTGGGATATGTATAGCAAAGAAGTAACTTTGCCATTGTCCAAAAGTCTTTAAGTTGTTGTTATGAAAATAAAACCCACTCGATGATGGTATAATTCTGCTTTTGAAAAACATGCAGAAGATTGCATGGCAAGGAGCCAAACTAGCATCTTTTCTTCAATGGAAACTAGATGAGGGAGCAGAACAGGAGCAAGGAGCTGAGTCATAATGTTTTGCTGTGGGGAATTAATTGAAACCCCTGAATAACCAACTGTCTTACATGTGGGAAATCTTCTGAAGATGAGTTACAGATGTGAGGGACAGGCAACTTCACTTCTTCAGACTCTAAAAGGCTTGGGTTGGCATTGGAACATCAGTGACTGTGTTTAGTCCAGAACAGGCCAGTGAATATGTTTCAAGAGATAAGGTCATGTAGTGTAACAAAACATTCAGAAATGAGGGTGTCACCCTTGCTCTAAGGTTAAGTTGGAAGGCATGATTGGGGAGATGCTACACCTTACCTGTCTAAGTGTCCATTTATCATGTGTATATTCCAGACAGCAAATGTTCACACACACCGTTTAGGTGTGGGGCAGTATTGTACCTGAGCCTGTTGCTATCTGCACCCATATACCCTCCTCACCCAACTCCTCAGGTGAACTCAGCACAGAGGCCTGATCCCTGGGTCTGACTGGGTTTGTTTGAGTTTAGTATCCCACATACTCCTCGAGCCCTGCTCGTTAATTGCACTCTCTAGTTTGTAGAAATCTCCATCAATGTGTGTGTTAAGAAAAAAGTCCTGGAATTAGCTTTAATCTGATTGAAGTGTTACAGTGTTAGATGACTCGTTCAGTAATTCAATGAAATGAATTTTAGGAGTTGACCTGTCCTATGCTTCACACTAAGGAATACCATGTCTGTTACATTTGATTGTTATATCAGGTAAATTGCACCGAGTTATCATCAGTTTCACACTCTTTCTGACATCGTGCCTTGGGTGATCTCACTGTTAGACCAGTGTGGGGCTGATATTGACATTAGACTGAGAGGACTGTATGTGTTGTAAACTGGGAGCCTGTCAATGTACACTTGGAGGACAGTCCCAATGATCTGCCAGTATAGGATTTACTGTCTTTTTGAATCTGCTGTATCTATAATAGCGTACCCCTGATTTCACAAACCTGAATATATTGATGCCTAATAAGAGTCACCCACTATCCTTTAATCGCCTGAAAACACCCTTTCTCACTGTCAGCTCCTAGCTCCATTTCCCACACTTTATAATGTTCACAGGCATCAGTCAGTGACCAAGCTTCTGCATTTTAACATAGACCTGAAAAAGCCTCCACCAAACCGCAGCATTACCGCCACTGAAACATATCTTGCGGTGACTTGTCATTGTTTCTAAAGGCTTGATGGTTTCTGAGGGAAAATATGATTACAATGAGGTCAAGCCCTTCTTAGCTGTCCCTTCCTGACGCTAGAGCAATCAACTCTCAACTGATATTAATGAAATCTCCTGTCATCGGAATATTTAGATAGAAGCTACAGCAAGGTCTGGCTGAACTGAAACAGAGAAAGATATTTTCTTTTGTGTTTTAAAAAATGTTTTGATGCAAAGGAAGCTCATTCCTTTCATGTCTGACAGCAGTGGTGAGACAGAAGTAGCCATCCATCTTTCTTTACCAGCTCGTTCCCTTGGCTTCTCTCTGAAACGAGGCTTCATCTCTTCTGGGGCCCCAGCATGACCTTGGTGATGAAATTCACAATGGCTGATGCAGGCTGTTCTGGGTCGAGCTCAGCAAAAAGATGGCAGACATTGTCCAAAGTGCTGCCCTGCTTCTTTGCCACAAAACCAAACATTCTGGAAGAAAGAGAAAGAAGGAAGTGAGAAAAGGGCTAGAAACTAGGTTCAATTTGGATTTCAGGCCGGACAGAAAAAATTTTGAAAATTTCAATTCCAGAAACATTCCTTAAGAAACTCCTTTAGGAGCTTAAGTAGCCATTAATTGGCAGCAAGCAGCCTTCCTGTTCGCTGCCTCCACCAGCCCTTTCAAAATTCACAAGCGTCCCAGCAGCATTGGGATCCTGAGAGGATGTGCATACGTCAATTTTCTGATGCTACGTGCACCCAATCCCGTGACCCTTTGAAAATCCAATCAAACATTTCTTAAACTTCTTCCTTAACTGACGATAAGGGATAGGTTTCACAATCTACATCCTGCATGTAAGTTCAGGGCTGGAAATCGCATCTTACAGAAGACATTGAGGGCACAACACTAATGAGGCTTTAGTCTGCAGGGTAACACAAGATAGCTTTGTGAAAATTGTCAGTTCAAAAATAATCTTGCAAGTGAAGTGATTTGATCAGATTTCAGCTGAACATCTGTACAGGAACTTCCTACACTGATGCTTCAAAGCTGGTAATGCAGGGATGTAGCTTTGGGTAATTGGGACCTTAACTCTGTTGCCATGGGGAATTTAGTCATTTTCTGTATTGCATTTCCCCTCCTCCTAGTGCTGAACACATGGCCCAAATCAGAATCTTGAGATGCACAGATCACAGCTGTCAGGGCCAACACATGGTCCCAGTCTCTGAGATCCCCTGTGTACTTCCCGAATCACTTACTTTGATGTTGTACCATCTGCGTTGGTCCACCTGGAAAAGAAGAGATGCAATGTGGTAGGGTGTGAACGAGAACAAAGGCAGCTACAGCACTGAAGAATTCAGGTTAGAGGTGGGGAACTTATTTTTTCTAATTTTACATTTAGAAAAAAAAGCGAACACTACTGCATAAATTGTTTTTATATTATAGAACCAGATATTTTAAAAGTCCAATATCTAGCCGTATAACATCTTTGTATTCCATGGTTAAATTCAGTGTCAAATACATAATTCTGATGCTACAATCCCCTACACAGATGTCAAACTGTTAACATAGAGGGGGTTAATGTCTAACTGCTCATTCCTAACTTTTCCATCAGATTAATCCTTAGGCAGTGTTTTTAGTTGAGCTTTTTCTCAAGCAGCTCCGTGTCACATGACCATGCTCTACAGGCTGTTACCAGGAAGGTACACAGAGCCAAAATCCAACTGCGTCTGGGGGAGCATTAACTCCCCTCTTCAGTCTGCCTGAAATTTATTTTCTTGTCCAAACAGCTGTTGATATTCGAGCATTTCAAACTTGCACATGCGGTACTCCCAGTGAGTATAGGGCCTACAGCAAAAAGCTGCTCCTAATTCGGCACAAATTGGCATTCACCCTCAGAGAGGCCAAAGGATGACTGTGTGGGAAGTAGTTGGAAATGTCATAATGTTGTGAGTTTTGAGGTCAAGGCAGAGCATAGAGAGCTTCCCTCTGCATTTGGTTGGGTTATATATGACTAGCTGTGAATGCTGGATGGAACAACGAATATTCTTCTCCAGTCCTAATACCCTCACCCTATGAGCACAAAGTTGAAAAGGAATGGATGATTGATAATAATACACCATCAAAGAACAAACCCAGCAAAGTTTAGCCATGTGTAATCTCTAAAGCAGTAATACCCAGATCAGCATGATAATAGCCCACTTTGCCCTAACTCGGGTCAACATACCTTCGATCATGTGGATCTAGGTTACAGAATGTAACTGTGTTGACTGGATAATGGCGTCTGAAAAAAATTCTGTTGAGCACAAAAGAAACAAGTATGTTTAGAAATGGAAAGAATTTTACGACAGTGGAATTTCTTTTCAAACTGTTTTGTGAAATCCAGTTTTATCAGCAAAGAGAACAAATGGACAAGGTCAGTAAAACTGGCCCGACACTGCAGCAATGGCCCGTGTTTAAGATTCACATTCTCTGTCTCAAATAACTTTGTAGCTTGTAGGTGGCCAAGGATTCAAAAGTTATTCCCAATCAATTTTTTAAAGTTTGGAAATTGACAGATTTTTGTCAAATCAGCAACTATCCCCAAAATTTCACTTGTTTTGTGATTTGCAGAAGATCTGGTCATGGACCTGGGTGTGTTTTTGGTGGGAGGGCAGGTAAAATAGGCAGGTGCCCAATCAGCACTTTACCACTGACCCTTGACCCCACCTCATAATACAGAGGGCAGGCAGCTACCAAAGTTGGGAACCCACTTTTTGTAAATAAATAAGCGTTAATCGAGCTTGTTCTAATACCACACGTAATATAAGAAAATATGTCTGATACGGATATTTGGGCAGGTGTGCGCAGGTTGATTTTTAAATACCTATTTGAAGAAAAGCAGGAAGGAACACTGGGGAAGCACCTCTTTTGGGAGTTACTGTTTGTGAACTGGGACAGATTCCACCCACCACGATGATATCCCACCTTTCCTTTTCTGCTACTTGACAGAACCTGCACCCCTCCCAGGCTCTAGGATTCCTCCCCACTCTCTAAACCCGGGGAACCGGAGTTTCTTGGGGCAGTCTTCAGGCCGTCTCCTGCAGTTCTGGCAGCATCTGCTCCTGAGCTCTGCCATTGCTTGGAGAAATGGAACTACTGACCATTCAATCACACTGATAGCTCCCAAGGGCAGGATGTCCCATGCAGTGTCTGATGTTAGCAACATAAGAACAAGAGGAGGCCATTTGGCCCCTCCTCATGCCTCCACAACTCTTCAAGATATCTGAATTCCTTTAGGTTTGGCTTCTTGAACAGCCCCAACTTTAATTGCTCCACCTCTGGCTTTTGGAAGCTATGATCCCAAGGTTTGGTATTCCCTCCCTGCTTCTCTACCTTGCACTTTCCTCCTTTAAAACACTCCTTAAAGCTGACCTCTCCACTTCTCCTGGGTAGCACGGTGGATCAGTGGCTAGCACTGCTGCCTCGATTCTAGCCTTGGGCGACTGTGTGGAATTTGCATATTCTCCCCTTGTCTGCATGGATTTCCTCCCACAGTCCAAAGATGTGCAGGTTCGGTGAATTGGCCATGTTGAATTGTCCATAGTGTTCAGGGATGTGTAAGTTAGGTGCATTAATCAGGGTAAATATAGCACAATAGGGTAGGGGCATGGGTCTGGGTGGGATCTCTTCAGAGGGTTGGTGTGGACTTGTTGGGTCAAATGGCCTGTTTCCACACTGTAGGAATTCTATGATTCTATGGTGTGGCTTAAAGTCATATAAACCTCCTACAAAGCACCTTGGGGATTTTTTTTATGCTAAAGGTGCTATATAAAATGAGTTATTGTTGTTATAGTTCGAGTAACACTAATGTGGACTTACTTTCGTTGGCTGTCTGTTAAGGTGATGCCCTGGACTGAAACTTTGAAGTGTACCACAGTGGCGGTAGGCCGAGGCTTCATAGCAAAAGTCTGCATAGTTGCTTTGGCGACTGCTTGTGGCCCAGTCAAGGATTCTGTCTCCACTGAATTGATATACAATACATTGCAAGCTGAAATCCAGAAGAAATACTGCATCAGACAGTACAGTGCACTAGCCCAGCCCAAAGTCCAGATTAAAACAAACCAACTATTTAATACAAGCCAGCAGATTCCAGTAATGCTCTTACGAGGCATTAATGGCCGTTTCCTAAATTAATACCACAATTTTGATTCAATAATCTATTCATTGATGATATCTCAGTAATTCTATTGAACAAAGCTGAGAGAATTCTTATCCACTGATATAGAGCAGAAAGAGGCCAATCAGCCCATTGTGTCTGTGCTGGCTCTTTGGAAGAGCTCCAATTTGTCCTGAGTCCCCTGCTCTTTCTCCACAATCTCTCACATTATCCTGCTCTCGACATCCGGTTTCCTTTGCAAAAAAGAATTCTGTTCATCCTCTCCTCACGTTGTTATTTGTGAATATTTTGAAGGAAATCCAATGCAGGCTGTTATTAAGGCCTGTGCAAAACCAGGCCCAATTTTAACTCTGCCTAAGTGAATGGCTTTGAGTGAGAGAGAATTAGGCCCAATGTTCCCATTCTTCATTCATCCTAACAGAACAGCAGGTACCTTTTGGTCTGCCAGAAACTTGCTGGTCTTTCAGTTGTTCAGGACTAGGTATTGCAAACTGGCAGATTCCAACGTTCAGCACTACATGCTGAGGGATGCACTAAAGCATGGGGCAGCCACCACAAAGGTTCAATGAGGGAAGGCCACTGTCTAATGCCCCCCTCCAATCGTACACTCAGGGACAGGATCCCACGTACAGCCCTTGAACTGTATGCAGCAGAACCCATTTGGCATGAAATGTTTGGTATAATTTCATCCTCTAATTGTAAATGTAGTGAAGTACTTCAGAGTATTACACAGTGCCTTGAATGAAACTGAACTATTGTGCACTTTGTCACGTCAAATTTAATATGCCATATATTACACCTTTAGAGATTGTATGAGGAAGGGATAGTTTTTAATAAACAGCAGTGAGCAGGTACCAACAGGAATCCTCACCCGCTCCCTGTTTGAGCAACTCTGCAGCAGTACTGGTGTTGCCAGGGGCAACATTATCCTGGTTTTCATCCATGGGATCTGGAAGGGAAAGGCACAGCAAATTATTGTCAGTTAAATCCTCTATCTGCAGCCCTCAGAGTTAGGAGAATTCTACTCACTAAACAATGGCAGGAACATCGCAACATTTTTATTGAGTTGTCTCGAGTTTTCATGGCTATTAGCCCCTTTTTTATATATACATGTTCTTGAGCTGTGAGTATTGCCAGTAAGGCTGACATTTATTGCCCATCCCTAATTACCTTTGTGGTGGTAATGAGCTGTCTCCTTGAACAGCTGCAGTCTGTATTGTGCAGGTAAACCCACTTTTTTTTGCAGTTTGGTACAGCTGAGTTGCTTGCCAGGTCATTTCAGAAGGCAGGAGAAAGTGAGGACTGCATACGCTGGAAATCAGGGTCGAGAATTTGGTGCTGGAAAAGCACAGCAGGTCAGGCAGCAGCCGAGGAGCAGGAGAAGCGACGTTTCGGGCAAAAGCCCTTCATCAGAAATCCTGATGAAGGGCTTATGCCCAAAACGTCAATTCTCCTGCTCCTCGGATGTTGCCTGGCCTGCTGTGCTTTTCCTGTACCCACTTTGACATTTCAGAAGGCAGTTGAGAGTCAACCACAGTGGGTCTGGAGTCAGATTTCCTTCCCTGAAGGACATTAATGAACCGGATGAAATTTTCTACCAATTGAGTATTTTCACCATCTTTAATCATTCCAGATTTAGCAATTGTTTTAAAGTCTGCTCAGTTACTATAGTGGGATTTGAAATTGTGTCTCTGGATTACTGATCTAGTCATGTTATCACTATGTTACTGTTCCAGTAGCCAGAGATGAGCTACACCATTCAGAGCAGGAAGCTCTGCTCTGCAGGACTGATCACAGGTACCAATAACAAGAAGGCACACAGATGGCAAGATCTAGAGTGATGCCTCCATGACGTATTGTTAGCCTGACAGCTGAAGAATGATCGAGCAGAAAGTGAGGACTGCAGATGCTGGAGATCAGAGCTGAAAATGTGTTGCTGGAAAAGCGCAGCAGGTCAGGCAGCATCCAAGGAACAGGAGAATCGACGTTTCGGGCATAAGCCCTTTGGATGCTGCCTGACCTGCTGCGCTTTTCCAGCAACACATTTTCAGCTGAAGAATGATGCCAGACAAAAATGTCATGTCAGGTAGCCATGAACACAGGAGGGCAGCACTGAGGCCAGGGCAGCTTTGAAGCAAACAAAGTGAATTTAAAATGATAAAGGGTGGAGAGCTGGTTCTCTCAATTTATCGACATCAGTGTCCAAATTAGTTAGGAAAGGCTGAGAAGAACTGAGCTCTGAGGGTTACTTCAAGAGCTATTGTATTAATATTCTGTTTATTGCCAAGGATGAGGAATTTGTGCAAGGGGATTTACAATTATACTGCTAAAATTTGTGCTTTGCTCAAATTCAAGGTGGTGCCCTCAGGTGGTCCTGGAATAGTGCCCAGTAACAGTCAGTGTCTCCAGGATGGAAGAAAAGTTGGAAGAAACCCAAACTAAAAACCATGGCAAGTGCTGTCCAGCAGAGGGAATAAGTGCACCATGAATCAATATTGCAAACTCCATACCTATTCCAACAGTGGACAAATCCCCAGAATTTAAGAGTAAACATACAAAACATTTATACAGTAAATGTTTTAAGGAATAATTGATCACAGATTATTTATAATTTGGTTCTGATGGTAAGAGTTTGTATCACAATCACTTCATTAAAAATAAAAAGCATTAGAGAAGTTCACAGACCAAGGTCAGATAAACATTTTAGAAAGCAAACCACAATCCTAACCACAAGCATTATATATTCCAATATACCATTCCCAGCCAATCATTCCATTGGAAAAGGGACCGAATTCTGACAAAACTGTGAGATGGAAAACCCATCTCGAATTTCCTTTGCTTCATGCTCGTCCAGGCCAACAAAGCTCAGAGTGCTAATAGGAAATAAACGGAGTTGGCCATTCAGCCGTTCCAGTCTGCTAAACTATTCAATAAGATTACAGTAGATCCTTGCTCTCGAATCTACTTTCCTATCTGTCACCACCAACCTCAGCATCACCCAAACCAATACCTTGGTTCCCTCAGTGTCCAAATGGCTGTTGATTCCATGCTTGAATATTGCTCTTCCAGCGCCACTAATTCAAAATCTGGTTTCCAGCATCTGCAGTCATTGTTTTTACCTACCCTGATTATCAATTGGGTCTGTTTCTGAGCTAGATGACTCTCTGACTCAGTAACTGAGCTTCCATGGCCCTCTGGGATAGCAAAAGTTCAAAGATTCATGACCCTAGGGGTGCAAGTACATAGTTCCTCGAAATTGGTGTCGTGGGTACACAGGATGGTGAAGGAAGCATTTGGTATGCTTGCTTTTATTGGTCAGTGTATGGAGTCTAAGAGTTGGAATGTCAGGTTGTGGCTGTACAGGATATTGGTGAGACCACTTTTAGAATACTGCATACAATTCTGGTCTTCCTGCTATAGGAAAGATATTGTTAAATGTGAAAGGGTACTGAAAAGATTTACATGAATCTTGTTGGGGTTGGAGGTTTTGAGTTATAGGGAGAGGCTGAACAGTCTGGAGCTTTCTTTCCCTGGAGCATCGTAGGCTAAGGGGTGACTTTTAAGGTGAGGGGGAAAGACTTAAAAGGGATCTGACAGGCAACTTTTTCATGCAGAGGGTAGTGCATGTATGGAATGAGCTGCCAGAGGAAGTGGTGGAGGCTAGTACAATTACAACATTTAAAAGGCATCTGGATGTACTGGTGTATTAATAGGAAGGGTTTAGAGGTATATGGGCCAAGTGCTGGCAAATGGGACTAGATTTATTGAGGATATCTGGTCAGCATGGATGAGTTGGACCGAAATGTCTGTTTCTGTGCTTTATAACTCTATGACTGATTAAGAAATTTCTCCCATTTGAATCCAAAATGGCTGAGCCGTTACCCTACTATGAAATTACCTCTCATTTTTCTAAATCTCCAAAGGATACTGGTCCATTCATTCCTCGTTGGGCAATTCTGTCCCACCCCAAGAAAGCAATTCTTCACATTTCAAGCATTCTGAGGCTTTACAAGACATTGTGGATTCATTTGGAAAACTTCCCTTGTTCAATGAAGGCACAGCTTCATCCCTCCCTCAACAGGTGACAGTGATACGTGTGATCTTTAACCTGTGTCTTGAAAGCACTCAAGGTTGATTCTCCCCAAATATTCTGTAAGTATTTAGGTTTATCTCGCCCTGACCCCCATCTCTTCCCATTCCCAATACTTTACAAGAAGACTGCTATCTTTTAGGTTCAGAGGGTGTGTTACCTTTGTCTGGAATCTTTAGCTTGTAGGGCAGGGAGATGGGTGTGATGGAGTGCTGATAAACCAGGGCTGATAGACTACCTGCATCAAACACAAAAGCCGGTTAGTTTTCAATCCCAAGGAATCACTTTGCAAAAGTATCTGAAGGGTCACTTTCTAAAGAAAACTCTTGCATTTATATAGTAGCTTAATACACAGTAAAACATTCCAAAGAACAGCACTAGAAGTTGTAAATACCAGAAAGTCACAGATCACTCCAACAGAAAATTCAGGAGCAACATCTTTACCCATAGAGTGTGAGCATGTCGACGTTGCGACCACAGGAAGTGGTTGAGACATATAATATAGATGCATTTAAGGAAGAAAGGTGATGAAACACCAGGGAGGCAGGGTTAGAAGGATAGAGCTAGATGAAGAGAAATGGAAGGGAATTTGTGTGGAACAGAAATACCAGCACAAAACTGATGGGCTGAATGGTCTTGTTCTCTGCTTTTCTGTGTAATTCAATACCGTTTGATCTGTGATAAGTCATTTGGTCATGTCAGTAACTGAAGGTATGACCAATGGTGCAGTGACTAAAGTCGGCAATGCTCAAGAGGTTGGAAGTGAAGGAGCACATCAATCTGTGGCTGCTGAAATGGGAGATTTTTCTGAGCGGTCTGACTTTGTTTTATCATGTGGTGTTTTAGTGACTGAGTGGTTTGTTTAAAAAAAAAGAGTTCTTTGCTTGACTTGGGGTGGCTCCTATTCGTTGCTCCTAGTTATTGAAGCTGTGGACAATGAATCAATCCAGCACATTGAGACTCTCGAAGATGCTCTCTCCAGCAGCATCCAGCATCTTACCAAAGTGAGGCTCATTCTGGCAACCCTTGATCTTCACCCCTTTTGGGCCTGTCTCGATGAGGAAATGCCTGACCAGCAGCTCATTGGGATCACCTGCAGGGACAATTTGCAGAAATTAGGACAGCACTGTGCCAAAAAAAAACGATGCGTGCGATACCCAGCTCAGTCCATCCAAGCCTAGCCTTCTCCGGATCCCTTTGCTCCCCAGCTCGCGAGGCCCTCACCACCGTAAATGAGCTGCCTTGTATATTCCAGTTACTAACAGTGGAAAACCCAGAGTGGGTAGTGGGTCAGAGCAAGACTGGCCAGGACAACAATCCCTTGAATTAAAGTAAAATCCTGCAGATGCCAGAAGTCTGAAATAAACACAGAGAACGCTGGAGAGACTCGGCATGCCTGGTAGCTTCTGCGAAGAGAGAAACAGAGTGAATGTTTTGAGTCCAGTATGACTCTTCAGAATCTCTCCAGTCTTGCCCAGTGACAAGACTCCGATGATGTGGAGGTGCCGGTGCTGACTGCAAGTGAACAGGCCCAGGCGAGCAAAGTGACTCCTCTTCCTTAGACTGCTCTGTGACCAAGGAGTCAGATCGAGTCTTCCCCATTTGCCTGTTTGGCCCTGATAAGTGAAATCCCATCTCATCCCCTGAAGCCCCCTCAATTCTATCGGTCTCACTTGCAGGTTGATGGGTGGTGCTTGCAGTTACAGTAAGAGTGGAAAGACCGCACAGGGAAGGTCCTTCAGCCCAGCGACCCCCCCATTCTGCATCCTGCAAACCCGTTTGTCCCACTCTCCCGCTCTACCCCTGTGAGTTTATTTTTCTCAATTGCCCATCCAACGCTTTTCAAAATCATTTATTGTCCCCATTTCCATCACCCTGTACGTTCTGATGCTAATTAAAAGTGGGCCAGCCTGTCAAGCAGCAGTTGCTGGCACATTCTTCATTTAAACAATGGAGCAGGGAATAGATTTTGCAGAATTGTCCACAACCTTGTTCAGGAAGTGATGGGGGAGAGAGAGGAAGGGCTTGAGGGGGTAAAAATCGATTTGGAGCCACACACTGGGATCAATTCTGCAACTACCCGCTGCAAGCTGGGATAGAACTGCAGTCAAAGTTCCCCTGAAACGTTCACAGTCAAACACAGGGCTGGATATCTGAAACATACCTTTCGTGCTGTGTGAGCTGAGGTTAGCTGGAGGTGTCACCACTTTGAGGGCAAGGCCATAAGCTCCCTGGAATGAATTGCTGTCTCGAATGAGAAAGGAGCCTGGCTCGCGATCTTTCAAGAGGGCGATAGCTGCGAATGTGAGATATTGGATAACAGGATTTTACAATTCTGAATTACTGCTGCGAATGGCCTGCATGAGTGATTTGCTCAGATCAGAAAAATGAGCAGTCACAAAGCTTCCTCCCATTAAACTCCAATCCACTATTTCAAGAATATCCGGAACAAAGGAACAGGAGGAGCCCTCTCCAGCCTGCTTTGCCATTCAGTAAGATCTGGGGCCTAATTCCATATCCTCACCTTTTGCTCATAACCTTTTTTTTAACCTTTGTCTAACAAAATTTACTAATTTTAGATATAACATTTACCACTTATTGAGCATCAATTGTCATTTGTGAAAGTAAGTTTCACATTTTTATCACCCTCTGTGCACAGACATGTTTCCTAATTTCATTCGTGAAAGATCTGGCTCCAATGTGTGAAAATATGGTCCTTTACTTGAGCGTACGCCCATAAGATACAGGATCAGAATTAGGCCGTTCATCCCATCAAATCTGCTCCACCATTCAATCATGGCTGATATGTTTCTCCAGCCCGTTCTCTTGCCTTCTCCTGTAACCCTTGATCCCCTTACTAATCAAGAACCTATCTCTCTCTGTCTTAAATACACTCAATGACATGACAGCAATGAATTCCACAGCCCTTCATCCCCAGGATCATTCTTGTAAACCTGCTCTGGACCCCCCTCCAACACCACCAAATGCTTCCCTAGATACGCAGCTTTTTTGTAATGCCTACAATATTCCAATGCAGTCTGACTACAGGCTTATACAGCTTCAGCAGTACATCTCTGCTCTTGTATTCCAGCCTCTTGAAATGAATGCTAACTTTGCATTGGCCTTCCTAACTGCCAAATGAACCTACAAATTAATTTTAAGAGAATCCTGAACCAGGACTCCTAAGTCCCTTTGTCCTTCAGGTTTCCGAAGCCTTTCCCCATTTAGAAAATAGTTAACAGTTATTTTAAATCACGTAATAGCGTCATAAAATCGCACACATAGGAATGTTAAATTAACGGGCTAAGAATGTTTACCAGCATCACCAAATGTTATTTATAATCTGAAGATACTTAATGGCTTACTCATTAAAAAAATATGTTCCATGCCCCGTGCAAGTATCAAAATCCATATGTAAAGAATGTTGTAATTATTGTAAATAGACAGCACTGCACAAGATCTCTACATTTTCAATGAGAACAAAATACTGTGGATGCTAGATATCTGAAGCAAACACAGAATGTGAAGGTGCCGGTGTTGGACTGGGATGGACAAAGTCAGATGTCACATGACACCAGGTTACAGTTCAACAGGTTTATTTGAAATCGCAAGCTTTATGAGTGTTGCTGCTTCATCAAGTGGAGTCAGACTGGGTTTGATTCCAGCCTTGGGCAACTATTTGTGTGGAGTTCTCCCTGTGTCTGCACGTGTTTCCTCTGGGTGTTTCTGTTTCCTCTCCCAGTCCAAAGATGTGCAGGTTAGGTGGATTGGTCATGTTAAGATGCCCATAGTGTCCAGGGATGTGCAAGCTAGGTGAATTAGGAAAATGCAGAGTTACAGGGGATGGGTCTCGATTGGGTGCTCTTCATAGGGTTGGTGTGGACTTGATGGGCTGAATGGTATACTTCTATGCGCTAGGGATTCTATAATGCTGGAGAAACTCAGCAGGTCTGCAACATCTGTGAAGAAACAGTGAATGTTTCAAGTCTGGTATGACTTCTTCAATGCCCATGGTTTGAAACACAGACAAATAAACCTATAAGATAGAAGTTACTTTAAAAGGTACACTCTGAACAATTTGTAGCTGCAATTTATTTCAATGGAGCTTCAGCATTTCTCATGGAATCTTACACACAAAATCCACTTTGTACCTTTGATAATGTGAATATCGATTTGTCAAATTCTTTTGTTGCACATATAATACAAAATCTTACTTATGAAAAAAGGATGACGGAAGCTTTTTCTCTGAACAGCCTGTTCCCCTTAGCGTCTTGAATACTTGGATCAAATTAGCTCCAAACCTTCCAATTTCCAGAGAATTCACTCTAAACTGTGTAATCTCTCCTCATAGTTAACCCATGAGCCCTGGTATCACTGTTGAAGACAGTTTGAAACACCTATGCGACCAAAGAAAAATGATTTCTAAGGAACCCTAACTATTTATATAAATGCAACGAGTAAACAGAGAGAGGTAAGGAAGGCCATGGTACAGTTTAGAGGCAAATTAACAATTGGGGAGCTTTCTGCAGATCACTGCCCCGCCCCTGGCAACCACCCTATTTCCGATCTGGTTAATGAGTTAAGGAATAACATGATTTAATTGTGTTGTTGTCTATGGCACTGTGTCCAGAATGTCTTGTTGCCTTCTCATGCAGGGGGACACATTAAATGGTCTGTTCCCACAAGGCTATTTTTGAAAAAGGACCGTGGTGTCACGACAACAGGAAGTTATGGCTGAAGTATGTTTAGAGCTGCCTGATGATCCAACAAGCTATCTGGAGCTGCTGCGTTGGCTAAGCAGCTGCTTGCGAGCACAGATAAACAAAAACCTCAAAATGCTGCCCATGAAGGGGCCTGAATCAAGAGATCTGGGATTAACCTTCATTAATATTATTTGGTCTTTTTTTGTAATATCAGCAACCCTCCCCAGCTTAAGGGGAATGTTTGGCTGCTTGCCTTACCAGATGTGGTCCTGAGATAAGCAAGGAGGAGGGGACGATGTGAAAGAGACTGACAAGAACCCCAGAAGTAAGAACTCCAGCTTTGTGGCTGAACGGTTTTGGATAATTTTTCTTTATAAACAACATTTTGCTATTTGGTGCCTCACTACTAATTTATGGGGCTTAACACCTGTTTCAATCTATCGCCAGGGGCATCTGAAAAGTGGGTCTATCCAATAGAGGTTTTGATATCTTTCAGGCACCTTTTGGGGGCACTGAAATGGGCCCTTACTGTGTCTGCTTTATGCCCCTAGAATGCACACAAGCCCACTTTTTACTGCAGCTGCACGATCGCTTCAGAACAGGAGACAGGATGAACAAAAAGCTTCCAGCCTAATCCTCAATGCCATTATGTGAGTAATTATGAGTAAATAACAATAAGGGAAATTTGGCATATTGGTAATTTTAAAGTGCTTGGGGAAATACGGGTCAAGGTGGAATGTGGAGGGGAAGGGTCCTTGGATGAGTCTCCTTGTCACTGTCAACTTTAAACCACAAACAACACCTTTCATCCAGACATGACAGTTCACCTTGGTCTCTGGAGATGTTCGGTTTATACCAAAACTTTGAGGTATCCTGGACAAACTTGGCACTGATCTGGTTTTCCTGATGTCCATCTGCAGAGAATAAGGACGGCAAATGATTAAATAAAGTTTACTGGTATTAGATTTTGCTTGTGCTTAGAAGGACTGTCTTCAGGCCATCAGGAAGGAGGGAAGGTGACATCATCAAGCGATATGCAGGGTCAAGAGTTGGGGGTTTCCTATAATTTGCAGGTTTTGGTGAGCTGGGTCTTCTCTGGTTTGACAAATTAGCAGCAAATGTCCAACAGGAAGATTCCAAGGCCTAGAAGGAAGGGATAATTCCTTGCCCTGAGGAAAAAGCGTTTCAACATTCCCATATTGAAGGAGCCATGTTAGAAACATTTACAAATGTCTGCCCGTCATTGAGGTAGGGGTGGGGAGAGTGTCTGGCCTAGGACCCTTATTAGACCTTGCAACTGCCAGTTCGTTGCTCAGTGGATTTGGGGATCAATCTTTGGGTTCACCACTTCGACAATGACTGGCACAAAAGATTGCTTGCTCATGATAAAGCTGAACAGGCCAGAAAGTTTGTAAACAGGGATTTTACAGTCCAGAATTTCCAGATAGTTCATCTTTTTCTGGGTTAAAGGGCGGTGTGTGGTAAATCGGGGGGGAGGGATCAGCAAGTTTAGGTGGTTAACACACTCCATTATTGCAATTCCAGTCCCAATCAGCTGATGCCCAATTGCCTTCAAGGTTCATGGCCCTTGGCATTTTGGTGCTCCCAACCAATGAGAACATTATTTGGGTAATCTCTTTGAGGGAACCAATGGGATACCAGAGTGCCAATGCTGCTGCCACACAATATGATAGCTTACCTGTCAATGATGACATTGAGAAGTCCAAAGTGGTGGGCGAGAAGGTCACATGGTGTGAGGCATTTTCAGCGGGAGTATGATGAAGACCTCTTAGCGTTGGAGAGAACGACCTTCCGTTGCTCAATCCTTGGCTGGAGGATTGGCGTTGTTTCTCTGGCAATGGTGGCTGCTGGAGGCCTCCTGGGCTTCCCGATTGGTAGGTGAACACTTCGGCAGGCGACAAGGGAGTATAGTAGGGTGTGGAAATTGGGAAGGCAGGAGTCGGAGGGGCTTGTGAATCCGGGCTCCCTTGACAGGACTGAGGAGCAACCATATCTGGGAGCAACAACGGATGCTGCACTGAGGGGTTCATAAAACATGGGACACTTAGGGCACTGTTCACTGGATGTCTGACAAAGGGTGAACTCCCAGGCGTGTTGGCGACATAATGATCGGAGAAGCTCTCGACTGGATGACCCTTGAACACTAGGCTGCAGGTTGAGGAAAGTCCATTGGGGCTGTCTAGCCTTTTACTTTGGTTTACATTTAACTGAGTATCGACAGTGCCTGCCTGGTGCAAGTTCCCAGGGCTAACTGGAGCTGCACTGGTCTCCGTGCCAGTCGCTTGCTGGCTGCTCGACGGATGGTCTCTTGGACTTCTAGGGCTTTCGTTTCTATGACAACCGACAGACAAGCCACTTTTCCCCAACCCAGAAGAGACAGGGGGTTGAAGGTTTGCTTCTGTCCCAGGTGGAGTTGTACATTGTGGGTCAGGAACCATCGATGGTTGGACTGGTGTTGCATGTCCACCCTCCACTGTCCCAATGCTGTTGATGATTTCAGATATATAACAAACATGAAAAAATACTGTTAAAAAATACTCCGTTTTTATTCATTTCTGGGATATGGGCATCGCTAGCATTTATTGCCCTTGAGAAAGCAAAGTGAGCCACCTTCTTGAATAAAGGGCGAAAGTGAGGACTGCAGATGTTGGAGATTAGAGTCGAGAGTGTGGTGCTGGAAGAGCACAGAAGATCAAACAGCATCTGAGGAGCAAGAGAATCGACATTTTGGGCAAAAGCCTTTCATCAGGAATGAGGCTGTGAGCCGAGGGGGTGGTGAGATAAATGGGAGGGGGTGGGGCTGGGGGAAGGGAGCTGAGAGTGCAGTAGGTAGATGGAGGTAGGGGTGATGGTGGTAGGTCAAAGGGGAAGGTGAAGCGAATAGGTGGGAAGGAAGATGGACAGGTGGGACAGGTCATGAGGATGGTGCCGAACTGGAAGGTTGGAACTGGGATAAGGTGGGGGGAGGGGAACTAAGGAAACTGGTGAAGTTCATTTTGATGCAATGGGGTTGAAGGGTTCTGAGGCAAAAGATGAGGCGTTCTTCCTCCAGGCGTTGGGTGGTTAGGGAGTGGTGAAGGAGGAGGCCCAGGACCTGCATGTCGTTGGCGGAGTGAGAAGGGAGTTGAAGTATTCAGCCAATGAAAGGTGGGGTTGGCTTCTGCAGGTGTCCCAGAGATTTTTCTGAAGCGCTCTGAGAGTAGGCATCCTGTCTGCACAATGTAGAGGAGACCGCATCGGGAGCAACGGATACAGTAAATGACGTGTGGAAGTGCAGGTGAAACTTTGATGGATGTGGAAAGGTCCTTTGGGGCCTTGGATGGAGGTAAGGGGAGAGGTGTGGGCACAGGGAAGGTGCCAGGAGGGGAGGGTTTGTTGTTGGGGCGAGGGGCCCTGACAAGGGAGTCGTGGAGGGAATGGTCTTTACGAAAAGCGAATGGGGTGGGGAGGGAAATATATCTCTGGTGGTGGGGTCCATTTGTAGGTGCCGGCAATGATGGAGGATGATGCGATGCGGTGGAAGGGGGGTTCTGTCCTTGTTGCGGTTGGAGGGGTGGGGTTCGAGGGTGGAGGTGTGGGAAGTGGATGAGATGCACTGGAGGGCGTCATCAACCATGTGGATGGGGAAACTGCAGTCTTTAAAGAACGAAGTCATCTGGTGTGTTCTGTGGTGGAACTGGTCCTCCTGCGTTCACAGATGGAGGCACACCAGATGGCCTCCTTTATTAAAGACCACAATTTCCCCTCCCACATTGTTGATGATGCCCTCCAGCGCATCTCATCCACTTCCCGCACCTCTGCCCTCAAATCCCACCCCTCCAACTGCAAAAAGGATAGAACCCCCTGGTCCTCACCTTCCACCCCACCAACCTCCGTATACATCGCACCATCCTCCGCCATTTCCACCATCTACAAATGGACCCCACCATCAGAGATATATTTCCCTCCCCACCCCATCTGCATTCCGGAAAGACCATTCCCTCAGCGACTCCCATGTCAGATCCATGTCTTTAAAAGAGGAGAAAGAGAGTCTGAGTGTGAGTGCATATGTGTCAGCCAGTGTGACAGCACATTGATGTGTGTTTGTGAATGTTTATGTGTGTGTATATGTGATATGTGAGAGAGTACAGATATTTCACATCACAGAATCATAGAGATATACAGCACAGAAATGGACCCTTCAGTCCAAATTGTCTATGTCGACCAGATATCCTAAATTACTTCAGTCCCATTTTCCAGCATTTGGCTGATGTCCCTCTAAACCCTTCCTATTCATGTATCCATCCAGATTAGTTTTAAATGCAGTAATTGTACCAGCATCTTATATCATTCTGATTAACATTATTTCATTTTAACGTTGTTTACTATTTGTGACCTGTTCCTTTGAAATATATCTTCGTTGCCAGTGTAATGACATTTTTTGCATTATCAGGTCACACGTAATCATATCAGGACCTAATCAGAAGACATAGGGGCAGACAGGCAAAGTGGAAAAGGCAGAGGAAGAGAGAAACATGCGCGTGTGCACACACACACGATGGGGTGCCACATGGAGATGGGTCAGGATCCAATTGCAGGATGATTTGGTTTTGTGAAATAAGTTACAGTTAATGGTGGGAGTTTGAGCAAGTTGTCATGAACTGCTTAATTCCTGCAGTCTGCAGCAGCCGTTCCAGTTTCTGAGAACCGCTGTGGTGCAAATGAAATGCAGATGCAGTGAGACGAGGAAGCAGTTGAACATAACAACTTTCAATCTATTCTTGATGAGGAGCTGTCAGATTGAGCTTGCAAGGTTCAGCTGTGTGTTATCTTAACTGACAGAATGTGACAACTCAGAAGCTCTGGATACATTATTTCATTCCAATAAACTCCTGAAGCAGCCTTAATTTACAAAAAAAAATTCTGCTTTTGATTTAGTTTTATTTCTTCAATGTGCTGCTATAAATCCTGTTGCAATTGTGTGCTGTGTTTCGAATTGTCAGTCAGCTTGATGTGTACACACTGACTAAATGCTCAGGTTTCAACCAGATGAAACACTCTCACTAAACCTGCTTACAACTGGATTTAAAATGAAAGGTTTTCCAGCCATCCAGAGGCATTAGCGAGTTTTGAGAAGATTTGTAGCTCAGGTTGAGGTTCTGGATGTAGGTTTGCTCGCTGAGCTGGAAGGTTCGGTCTCAGAAGTTTCATCACCATACTAGGTAACATCATCAGTGAGCCTCCGGATGAAGCACTGGTGACATGGCCCACTTTCTATTTGTGTATTTAGGTTTCCTTGGGTTGGTGATGTCATTTCCTGTGGTGATGTCATTTCCATGGATGTCATTGCCTGTTCTTTTTCTCAGGGGGTGGTAAATGGGATCCAAGTCAATGTGTTTGTTGATAGAATTCCGGTTGGAATGCCATGCTTCTAGGAGTTCTCGTGCATGTCTCTGTTTGGCTTGTCCTAGGATGGATGTGTTGTCTCAGTCGAAGTGGTATCCTTCCTTATCTGTATGTAAGTGAGAGTGGGACATGTCTTTTTGTGGCTAGTTGATGTTCATCTATCCTGGTGGCTAGTTTTCTGCCTGTTTGTTCAATGTAGTGTTTGTTACAGTCCTTGCAAGGTATTTTGTAAATTCTGAGCAAAAAACCCAAACAAGCAGACAAAACACATCCTGAAACCCTAGCCAGTCTCCCTACATCAAAGACATCTCGGAAATGACTGCCAGACTAGTCAGACTCCATGGCATCATGGTAGCCCACAAACCCACCAACACATGAAGACAGCAGTTAATGAACTTGAAAGACCCTATACAGACAACAACAAAACTAATGTCATTTACAAAATACCGTGCAAGAACTGCAACAAACACTACATTGGACAAACAGGCAGAAAACTAGCCACCAGGATACATGAACACCAACTAGCCACAAAATGACATGACCCAGTCTCACTAGTATCCTTACATACGGATGAGGAAGGACACCACCTTAACTGGGACAACACATCCATCCTAGGACAAGCCACACAGAGGCATGATTGAGAATTCCTAGAAGGATGGCATTCCAACTGGAACTCTGTCAACAAACACATTGACTTGGATCCCATTTACCGCCCCCTGAGAAAAAGAACAGGAAACGACATCACCATGGGAAATGACGTCACCATAAGAAATGGCATCGCCAACCCAAGGAAACCCAAATGCACAAATAGAAAGCGGGCCATACTACGAGTGCTTCATCTGGAGGCCCACTGATAATGTTACCTAGTATAGCGATGAAACATCTGAAAACGAACCTTCCAGCTCAGCGAGCAAACCTACATCCAGATTCAGAGGCATTTTGTACTAAAATAAAACACTGTGGATTAAACTCAAGATAAAGACAGAAAATGATGGATAAATTCAGCAGGTCGGGCAACAACTGTGGAGAGAGAAACTAAGTTAACATTTCAGATCCATGGCCCTTCATCAGAACTGGGAAAAGTTCCAGGTTGTGACAGGATTTGAGGAAGTGAAAAAGAGGGAGGGTGGAAAGAAGAATAAAAGGGAAGGTCAGTGAGCAGTTGAAGGGCAGGAGACGTTAAATAACAAAAGGTTTCATGCTGGCAAGGCCAAAGAGAATGGGAATGAGACAACTAAAATTATGAAAGCTGTTTCCAGAGGTGTGAATGCCAAGACAGCAGCTGTCTAAGTACAAATTAAGGGAATAAGACACAAAACCGAGCACTCGTCCCCAGTCATGTCTCTGTTTGTGTGTGTGTGTATGTTTGCGCTTGTGTGTGTGTGTATTGATGAGGATCATTACATGAGGGCAGCAGCAACTCCTCCACAGTTGACACTTGAATAACTTCTTAGAAAAGACACAGTGGCTGGAATTGGACCCCACTGGGAATTTGCTCCGTGTGTGTGTGTGTGTGTGTGTGTGTGTTGGTGGACCGCAGGGCAAAATTGATAGAGAATAGTATTTGATGAAGAGCAGGCTTTGAATGACATCTATCACTGCACTGGCATCTACAAGACAATATGCACAACAGTTACATACATACCCTTGAAGGCTTAGAAAGTGTATTTTTAAATTTAGAATTAGGAATTTGGATTTTCTTGCATTTAAATTCCTCTATTTCCTCACCTCTTCCTGGCTTTGTAATCTCCTCCAGCCCCGCACCTTCTTTGATATGTGCATTCATTTAATTCTGGCCTCTTGCACATCCATTACTTCTGTTGCTCTATCATTGATGGCCGTGCCTTTAGCTGCTTGGGCCCTGCACTCTGGAATTCCCTTCCGAAACCCCTTGGCCTTTTTCTCTCTACCCTCCTTTAAGACACTCCTTAAAACCTACCTCTTTGATCAAGCTTTGCAATCTGTCCTAAGATCTCCTTGTGTGGCTCGGTGTCAAAGGTTGTCTGATTATCATTTTTGCCAAGTACCTTGGAGAAATCTTATTCCATCAGGAGTGTACAAATGCACATATTTTTTGGTGTTGGTGAGCAGACAAATTCAGCACACCATTTATTGCTCTGATGTTGCTGATCCGACCAGTAAGAAAGGGGTGCTTTGGACACCATTGTCAGAGCCTTGTTTTTTGAGGGGCCTCATGTTGTGCTGATATTGTCTCCATAGGAACCTAGCAGCATGGATGGAGATGACTTTCAGATGAGCTGTGAGAAGCAGGATCAAATGAGTGTACTGGGCCTCACACTATCATGTTGTGCTGATATTGTCTCCATAGGAACCTAGCAGCATGGATGGAGATGACTTTCAGATGAGCTGTGAGAAGCAGGATCAAATGAGTGTACTGGGCCTCACACTATCACTCATTTAATAAGCACTCATTCAATATTCATGGCAACGAAGGTGATTGATGACTGAGAGTCAGACTGCTACATAAATGTATAAAGTCAGCCTCCAGTATGGCTGCCTGCATGCCAAAATCTGCCTTCTTAGTGTGCTGCCAGGGGAATGCTTCCATCTGCCACATGTGTAATCCATTCTCTGCTCAACAGATGTTAGATAAGTGGAAGCCAGCTCTCCTATCAAGTTCATTCCACGCAAGTCACATCACCCTTCCCTTTTTATCCCTGAAAATTTCAAGCCTTTGGTATCTCTTAGGGATGAAAGATGGATATCCAGGCAAGGACATTATTAATTCAGAAAATGGTATGTATCAGTGGATCACTGCTCGCTTCCTTTTAAAGTAATGAAAAACACAGCCTGACCTGAAGAATCAACTCTGTTTCTCTTTCCAAAGAGGCTGCCAGACCTGCTGAGGATTTCCAGCATTCTCGGTTTTCATTTCAGATTTCCAAGTGTTTGCTTTTGCATGAATGCTTGTATCATGCTGTTCTAACCTGACAAATAACCTATTTATTTTATGGACCAGCAAATCTGTGAGAATGGGGAGGGAGGGGGACTGTGGGGAATGCTGCACAAAGATGTTAAGCAAGTATCCGTTGATACCATGATCAACCATTTCGAGGCGTCGAGAACAACAGGGGCACTGAAAGGCTTTCATGGGACCAGGGAAACAGAATTATTAGCAGGTTATTCCCACAGATTTGTCACGTCTCACCTTGAATAGGACATATATTCTTCATAATGAGGAAAAAAAATGCAATAACGTGTTCAAAATCATGAGGTGTCCAGGCAGAAGCAATTGGGAGAAACTGTTCCCATTGGTGGAAAGATTGAGAACCAGGAGACATAGATTTAAGGTGATTAGCCAAAGAAGCAATGTCAACATGAGAGAAAAAAAAGACACAGTGAGTGGTTAGGGTCTGGAATTCACCACCTGAAAGTGTAGTGGAGGCAGATTCAATAAGTGCTTTCAAAAGTGTACCAGATTATTATCTGAAAGAAAATATTTTCAGGACTGTGTAAAGACAGGGGAGTTATGTTGCTCTTGTACAGATGGCAGGGATACACAGGTTGATTACCTCTTTTGGTGCTGTAAACATTGTATGACTCTTTGACAAATGTTTTACCTCCTTGGCTACCAGTCATTTAATACTCTTTACCAAGTATTTCTTAATGTCGCTGGGGCATCACATTATAAACCGCTAGTGATTTTTAGTGGTTCTGTCAGAAATAACTTAATAGGTTTGGTACATTTTTCACAATTCCACATATTTGTGTGTCTATATATTGAAGGTAGGAAACAAACCTTCAATTGACTGCTCCATAAAAGGAGTGAGAATACGTCTTGTGATGCAGCAGATAACACCCTGGTTTGAGTCCCACGGCAGGATTTGATGGAACAACGTAAATGTGAGTGTAATGAAGCCAACCAGGTTGAATATAGGCTTGTAACTTCTCCGAACACATCCCAATGGCTGGGAGTAAAAGCATGAGAGATTCCTTGTTGTATGGAAAAAAATTGGAACCTCTTCCATTCCTATCGTTAGCTCAAGACTACAATAAGCTTGTGAAAGTGTACACTGCCACCACCTGAATGAGAGCTTTTGCTGACAATTCTGGTGTTGCCATTCAAACCTTCTCTTGTTTCTTGTTCCTGCACTTGCTCAATTGCCACTCCCTTTTGCTTTGCGCATCTTTTCTGTCATTTAATGACAGAATGCTATCCATAGGATGCTGTCCATCCTATGACAGACCTTCCCTTTTGTTCCTTTCCCACTCCTCCTTCTCCCTGCCTCCGTACTTGCTCTGAATCTGCTACATCTTTGCCCGGTTTTGATGAAAGGTGATTGCCTAAAATATTACATCTGTTGCGTTCTGCCTTCTAGCTTGACATGCATCCTGTTACCTTACTTAGAAAATTTAATTTCACTATTTCCCATCGCTTCTCAATGATGCTATGCCCCCCCATTCAAAAAAGAAGGCACCAAATTCACTGGCATTTCCACGAATGGGCAGGGCAATAATCCATATTGCCACCTTGACTGACAAACATGGAGTGAAGAGCTTAGAAAGAAGGACCCGCTAAGGGGTAAAAGTGAAAAAAAGGTAGGTGAGGCGATTGCAGTTAGTGATGTCAAGCCTGGTTCCAAAGAGTTGTTGGTGGTGGACTGTGGAATTGTTGGTTTTACTTACAGTGTGGAAACAGGCCCTTCAGCCCAACAAGTCCACACCGACCCGCACCCACCCAGACCCATTCCCCTACACCTAAGACTACAGGCAATTTAGCATGGCCAATTCACCTAACCTGCACATTTTTGGACTGTGGGAGGAAACCCACGCAGACATGGGGAGAATGTGAAAACTCCACACAGACAGTTGCCTGAGGTGGGAATTGAACCCGGGTCTCTGGCGCGGTGAGGCAGCACTGCTAACCACTGTGCCATCGTTGGTTGTTGAAGGACTGTGGAATTGTTGGTTGTTGAAGGACTGTGGGAGCCACCAGTCCTTTTTTTTAAATTAGATTCCCTACAGGGTGGAAACTTTAAGTCCTAACAGCCTGGAAAGAATGAGTTGGAATGACGTTGTGAGATACAGAAAAGAAACATCCTGCATAGTCCATCCAACTCTGACTGCTGTAACATGTAGGCGAAAATGAGGACTGCAGATGCTGGAGATCAGAGTCAAGATTAGAGTGGTGCTGCAAAAGCACAGCAAGTCAGGCAGCATCCGAGGAACAGGAAAATCAATGTTTCGGGCAAAAGCCCTTTATCAGGAATGAGGCAGGGAGCCTCTGGGGTGGAGAGATAAATGGGAGGAGGGTGGGGCTGGGGAGAAGGTAGCTGAGGGTGCAATAGGTGGATGGAGGCGGGGGTAAAGGTGATAGGTCAGAGAGGAGGGTGGAGTAGATAGGTGGGAAGGAAGATTGACAGGTAGGACAGGTCATGGGGATGGTGCTGAGCTGGAAGGTTGGAACTGGGGTAAGGTGGGGGGAGGGGAAATGAGGAAATTGGTTTAAATCCACATTGATGCCCTGGGGTTGAAGAGTTCCACGGCGGAAGATGAGGTGTTCTTCCTCCAGGCATCGGGTGGTGAGGGAGTGGCAGTGGCGGAGGCCCAGAACCTGCATGTCCTTGGCAGAGTGGGAGGGGGAGCTGAAATGTTCGGCCATGGGGTAGTGGGGTTGATTGGTGCAGGTGTCCCGGAGATGTTCCCTAAAGTGCTCTGCGAGAAGGTGTCCAGTCTCCCCAATGTAAAGGAGACCACATTGGGAGCAACGGATACAATAAATGACATGTGTGGATGTGCAGATGAAACGTTGCTGCTGTAACATGTAGCCCAGCAACATGGGCTCCTTCATAGGCACCTTCCAAACTCACGATCTCTACCACCACCAAATATAGGACAGTACGCACGTGGGAGCATCACCACCACAAGGTTTCCTTCCAAGTCACTCACCATCCTGACTTGGAAATATATCGCCGTTCCTTCAGCATGACCAGGTTAAAATCCTGGGACTCCCTCCCTAACAGCACTGAAGGTCTACCTACAGGAAAGGTGATTATCTGAAATATTAAGCAGCTCACCACCACCTTCTCAGGGGTAATTTAGAATGGGTAATTAATGCTGCCCTTGCCAATGGTGCCCACATTCTGCGAATAAACAGAATAAATACATTTTCAATTAGGTTTCAAAGTGTACTTCAGTGTGACTGCAAAGAGCAACATACCTTTCAGTATTAGATGCAGGGCTGCTTGTGCATACAGGGGGTGAAGGTTCAGTTACATTCGATACAGATGTACAGATTTCCATGCCTTCTCGATGGTGTTGCCGCTGAACCTCAGGTGTTTCAATTTCCCCAGAACTCTGGGACACAGACGCTTCTTGCCCACGTGATCCTGGATCAGGATTGAATTGGACTTCTGACAGAGGAGTGAGAACAACATGTATTTAGTGCCTTATTTTTGTTATACCTCTGGCTCAGGTAAATCTTTAGCACTTTCTGATGAACATATATACAACCTATACAGCCACTAATGATTTGTAATAACAGAAGCAATATTTTTCTCCATTCTAATGAACTGCTTGACATGATCAAATGTATTTGTTATTTCTTCTTTTTTATTGTCCTGTCTCGAAGATGGTAATTTTTTTCTTGGGTGATGGCCCTGAAGGGCTCACCTCCATGATATTCTGTAAACATCAGTCATATATTTTAAAGACAGTTTTCAACAGCAGCCAGAGGAATGTCATATGACTGCATTAAGTTAATAGCACCAAAATCATTCTTATGTGTCAGGATTTAGCTCACAGTAAATGATCACAACTTAAAAACAGATTAAGGCCAAAATTTTACCCCCAGTGGGAGTGGGTTGGCAGACAAGGATGGACCGTAAAATCAGGTGGCAAGGCATGGCAAGGGCAGATGTTTGCTCATCTCCTTCATCACACAGGAATCCTGCCAGCAACAGAGTAGATGTCAGGTGATCTTCTCCTTCAGGCCAATTAAGATCCTTAAAGGGGGGTGCCCACACCAAGTGGCAAGGTTACCAAGGATACCCTGCACGCCTGTGAGGAAGTGAGTGTTCCACTTTCTGGTACCCTGTGCTGAACAAATGGCTATCCAGTGGAAAGGACCCACACCTGTTTGAACTCCCTCACACCATTCTGCTAGAGTTCGAACTGTCACCAGTTCATCAGCCCTCCCCTCAGGACCTGGCTGACCAGCTCTGGCAAAGCTACCCCACTCACATCCATATCTGAGCTCAGTGGGGCTGGTTGAAGTCCCAGCAGTTCCATTCCTAGAGGCACTGCTGGGACTAAAGTGCTGGAGCAGCTATCTGATTAGCTGGCATCTGCATGAGGCCACACAGCAGCAGAAGCCATGACTTCAGGCAACTAATTGCCTGACCACTGTATAATCTGGCTGATGCTTCCCAGACCAACAGAAAGGGGCTCATGTTCTACTTTTGAGTCAGTGGGCAAGGACACTACTTCTGCATAAAATCCTGTGGTAGGGTCACAGCCCTTGATCAGCAACAATCCTGATGCTTTGATGAATGTACAATAGCCACTAGTAAATTGTTTGTGCCATTGACCATGGTCAGTTGAGCATTTTTGTTTCAATTGTATATCAGATGATAGTAATTGAGTTGACAGTCACACTGCAGTTGCTACGTGGTGCCACCTAGTGGCCAGAACTTTAACCTACACCATGACATCTGGCTGAGCAAAAGAGAATTGGGAGTGAGTTGACACATCAAATAATAACAAATTAATTGTTGTAAAAATATGATCATAAACATTGATGAAGAAGCAGCAAGATTACAGAACATGAACTGTGGATGACTTTTAATAATAGAGATATAATTTGTTCAAGCTGCAGTGTGTAAAATTTGACTAGACTTGGGTAAAATGTAGCAAAACAATCTTTAAATAAATGTGGGTTTAAATGCAATATTTTTTCTGACATTTTGTTTGTTCTGCACAATGAGTGAGACCAAAACAATGAGAAGATTGTCCTTTAATTTGTAGCACCAGTGAAATCTTGTGCTTTTTGATGTTGCATTGTTAAACCAGTGAAGCTGCTAACACTGGGAGTCAAATTGTCCTCAGAGAGTTCAAGGGTATTGTGAATACAGAAAGATCTTGCTGGCGCTCTGGATATGACTAACATTCTGGCTGTCAGAGGGAATTCTCACATGCTACAAACACAGACACACACACACTCACTAGTCTGAAAATAACATTCGAGTACAGATATGTAATTGCAGCTATAAGGCAAAAACAAAATAGGCACCAACGTGGTTGTGAGCTGAGTGACCAAAATATTAAGAGTCTAATTTGTGAGGAAAGATTCCGAAGGGCTGGCTTTCTTCGGAAAAGGAAAACCGAGAGATGAAGTTTGCACATCAGGAAGGAGATTGAAAGAAGTTAATTGGAAAAACTGTCGGCTTTGCCAAAGTACTTGAATACCAGGGAACACCAATGAAAAGTAAGAACATTTGAAACTGATTTTCTACCCACTCATCATCAATTTTGGGAAAATTGAGCCCAGGAAAAGTATTCAACGGCAAATTATATTTTTTTATTTACCAAAGGTAGTGACGTGTAGAATAAGTTCACCAGCAAAGGTTACTGAAGTGCAGCAGAAATGGATTTAAAAACAACTCTGTGTGTTTCTGGTGAGGCAAGGGATTGGATAATATGTTGAGGAGTTCAGCAGCTGAGGTGAGGTTAACAAAAAGAAACAAACTTGTCGAAAGAAATAGCCTTTCCTGGTTCAAAACAAAACAATCTGACCTTCCAATGCCTCATGGGAAATGTGTATTTACATTTTATTTTATTTTATTTTGCTGGGTCATATTTTGCAACCCTCAGTTTTCACCCCATGCATCAGGCACAAGTTCGACACTGTCCTCACAGTCAACCCAGTATATTGCACTGATTACATTTAATCTTCTAGGATATCAGATGTGAGGAATTTCCAGTCACTTCAGAATCTAATTTGTCAGCTTGAGATCCTCAAGAAGCCTTTGGGAGGCAGTGCAAAGAAGGTTCACTCAACTGATACCAGGTGTAGAGGGTGGCTTATGAGGAGATGTGCAGGTTAGGTTAATTGGCTATGCTAAATTGCCCATAGTGTTCAGGTTAGGTGCATAAGTCAGGGGTAAATGTAGAGCAATTGGGTAAAGATATGGATCTGGGTGGCTTAGTCTTCGGAAGGTTGGTGTCGACTTGTTGGGCCGAATAGCCTGTTTCCACACTGTAGGGATTCGATGAATTTAGAATTTTGGTTGCATAGTTTGGGTCTGTGCTCATTGGAATTTACAAGAATGAGGGGCAACCTTATTGAAACATATGAGATTCTTAGGGCTTTACAGGGTAGATGTGGAAAGGCCGTTTCCCCTTGTGGGTGAATCTGGGATCAGATGACATGATCTCAGATTAAAGGGCTGCACATTTAAGGCAGAGATGAGGAGGCATTTCTTCTCTCAGAGGGTAGGGAATCTGTGGAATTCTTTACTGCACAGGGCTGTCGACGTCGTGTTGTTAAGTATGTTCAAGGTTGTGATAGTCAGATTTTTAATCAGTAAGGGAATAAAGGTTTATAGGGAAAAGGCAAGAAAGTGGAGTTGAGGATTATCAGATCAGCCATGATCTCACCAAATGACAGAGCAGATGGGCAAAATGGCCTACTTCTGTTCCTCTGTCTTATGACCTTATTTACAATTAATTTAAACAAGGGAAAAGAAATGTGAGTTACCTCTGTCATCACTTACCAGAGGACTGGTGTGGAACAGTGGCTTCTCCACTTTGGTGATCTCCGTTTGCTGTTCTTGGCTTTCCCAATGAAAGTGGAATTAAACTAGGAGTCACTGGCAATGTGGAACCACTTTGAGCAGGAGGCCCCAGCACTGAAGACGACATGAGTGGACTACCTGGGAAGCCCTCATAGTTCCTACTGGCACAGTGTTGCTCTTGATAATGGTCATATGGACACCCACAGTGTGAGTGTTGTTGAAAATCTGGGCTGTACTTCAATTCCGGATACCTTAAGAAATGTGTACATGATTCAGGAGATCCTTCCATGCCTCTCTGAAGCTGTCCACGTGAAGAGGCTGGAATCTGTGAGGGATAAGTGTGTGCCATTGGTGCTGGAATTGCCATATTGGTATGTATGTGGTTATAACTGAATGGGCTATATCCATGTCCTCTTGGGTACTGGCTGTATGAATGCTCAGGCATCAGCAAAGGAACTGGTGGGGGTGCCTGACCATTTCTTATAGGGTGGTTTACCAAATGTGGCTTCAAATGCTCATGCTGCCACATGTCTGGGTCCGGAGGACAAGGGTGCTGGTACAAGGAGTCATGATCCAGCTTGAGTGTATTAAATGCTGCTGCCGATCTCTCGATCTCTTCTTCTGACATCTTCAAGGAACAGTTCCGACAAGCACATCCATGAGACATAATCTCAGAAGCATCTTGCTCAAGAAATTGGACATGCTGTCCGTCAAGGAGACCTTCCACCTGACGGTAATCCAGCAGCCGGTTCTTGTTTGTTTTCAGGTCATGATCTCTCTGGGTATCATCTCGAAGCCTTACTCGGTGGATAGGTCCTTGATGCAATCTTTCTGAACAAGGATACTGATGGAACATGGATGGGTAAACTTGAAGTACTTCATTGCATGGCCTTTGGTAGTTCATTCTTTCCAACATTGAAGCCTGGTGGTGAATGCTATCTATGTTTTTCACATGGTCATAAGAATCATGTGACCTGCCTTCTAGCCCCACGTCATTCAATTGTAGCACATTCCTTTCATACATGGGCCGTCTTCGGTCCAGTGTTAGATCAGGCCTATAGTAGATATCATTTCGAATCCCATCGGGACTGTGACTATATCCAGGTATTCTGCGCTCTGGCGAGTGCTGGTTGGCTTTGAAAGGATAAGGATGATTGGTGTTATGAATGTTTCTTGGTAAAGTGGCAAACCGATTCATCTCACAGGCATCATCGTCATCCAGGATGTCCGTCTCCCTGTCATTGGCGACAGGTCGCCCATTGGCACGGTTCTGCAAGGATGACCCAGTCTGTGCGGTCACATTGTGCGTGTTCTTCACTGCGGCCACGCCAAACCCGCTGAGAAGCTGATCCAACTGCTCCTTCTCTACTTGTGATGGTGCAGGCTTCGTACTGATACTCTGCTCTTCTGTCTTTATGGAAGCAGTGGAGTGACCTGAGTCCGTGCTGACAGACAAGGTGTGCCCACAATGAACAGACACCACACTTAATGGGCTACCATTGGCAGTGCCAGTGCTGGGACTTCTTTTCTTCACTTTGGCATAGAGACTTCCATCTAGTGGACCTCGTGTGTGTAATACTTCTTGCAAAATATAAAGGTTTATAGTAAGTGGCAGCATTACATACAAGTTGCATGTTTCGATAAAATACACATTTCTATTCGACACATCCAGGACTAAGATGACATTTGGTAATATATAATAGTCACAGACTATATGTTTACATGCATTATATATAAAATAGTAGGGTCATACAGCATGGAAACAGACTCTTCAATCCAACCAGTCCATGCCAACCATAATCCTAAACTAAACTAGTCCCACCTGCCTGAACTTGGTCCATATCCCTCCAAACTTTTCTTATTCATGTACTTACCTAAATATTTTTTAAACATTGTAACTGTACCTG
The DNA here is from genome assembly GCF_037043375.1 of Chiloscyllium plagiosum. NCBI lineage: Eukaryota > Metazoa > Chordata > Chondrichthyes > Orectolobiformes > Hemiscylliidae > Chiloscyllium > Chiloscyllium plagiosum. The sequence continues at coordinate 18,601,480 of NW_028270191.1, read as the reverse complement.
CATCCACCACTCCCTCTGAAAGTTTATTCCACACACTATCCACAATCTGTGTAAAAAAACTGCCACTCATGTCTTTTAAATCTTTCTCCTCTTTAGGCATGGGACTACCATTAAATTGTATTCTAGCATAAATCAGGAAAGAGTAGATTAAATGCCAATCCAAACCCTAATGATTGGAAGTAGTCAAAACACATCAGGCATTTGTTACTAAATCTAGGCTGAACTCCTAAATTTTTCATCATCTCGTAGGCGCTTAATAAAGGCTCCTTTAATTTTCTCCACAGATTCCAGTCTTATAAAGCAACCAAAACTTTGGACCTCACTTTGAAGAAGTCTGGTCGCCGTGCAAAATAATCTACTTTGGTCCATTGGTTCAGACTGAACACTCCTCAAACATGTTGAAAAGCAAATGTATCTATCCTGGGGCCATTTTGTCACCATACCCCTGCTGCAATGTGTATACGCTCACTACATGGATGTTACGCTTAAGGCTGCTGTTCTCGTCAGTACAGATAAATAGCGAACAGCAAAGTAGTTATATGTAGTTTTTAAATCAATGGTTTGACTGACAGAGTGTGTGGAATGAACTGTCAGAGGAAGTTTTTAAATGCATGAATTGGAAGGCTTGGAGGGATAAGGGCTAAATGCAGGCAAATAGGACTAGTTTCGTTTGGGAACATGGTTGGCATGGACTATTTGGACTGAAGAATCTGTTTCCATTCTGTACGACTCTATGAGTATGTTTCAAATCAGTGTTAACCAAGTAGAAATGCCCAGTCATCAGGAAGGACTGTAGCTGAATGCAAATCTTTGCTTTCTCAGGTTGCTGGATTGTGTACTGGTAAAATCTATCCTGGCAGTAGAGTGTGTTCTTCTGAGTATTGGACAGTGGGACCTTCACTCTGCAGTAGCTGACACCCAGTGCTTAAAATAGAACCACTTCCATTTTCCAAAGCTGACATCTTTTGCCATGCCAAGCACAGATAAAAAACACAAGCTTCTCTGCAGTAAACTGAAAGATGCCTTTTAAACCACCGAATCAATCTTTAGACAATGACAAGTCATCTGTGGGAATTGTAATGGAACACTCCTTCAAAGCAATGTGAAATGCAGTGCCAGGTTTGTTTTCACCGTATGGTGTGACAGCTCAAAATAGTTCAAAGTAAATTGATGCCAACCTCAGCCAGAAGGCTGGTGTGGTTAAACAGCAGCCAATTCTTTGGAATAACCTCCTTTAAAGAACTGTCCACGAGACAAAATGTAGAAAGCACAAAGAGTCGTGCAGACAGAAAATCGCAGATGAGTAAAATTTAAAGGGATGGAGAGTATCACAATTGGCTGACAAGAAATCTGAAAAGCTCTTGGAAGAACATGGAAGATACGTCAATCCATTCCCAAGCTGAAGGGTCAGGTTTGCATGTCCCTGATTTCCATCATTCCACCTTTGGAGTCCATATCTTCACCTGCCCTGGGTAAAAACTCTGGAGTGCCTTTCCTAAATCTCTCCCTTCTCTCTTTCATCTTTTAAGACACTCTTTAAAGCCTACATCTTTGACCAAACTCTTGGTCACCTGTCCTGACATCCCTATATGTGTCTCATTGTCAAATATTGTCCGAGGGTATTCCTCCGATGCACCTTACTAAGTTAAAGGTGCTATATAAAGGCAAGTTGTTGATGGTGTGAATGTGCAGATAAGGGACAAAGCAGCCAAGCACTTTAGCTCTACACGGAGGTTATGCAGCACGAGGTGGCTGCAATGATGATAAAGCACTCTGCCACCTAATGGCACCATCCCATACGTTGGTACTGTAGCATGCCTGATTCCCACAGTCACAGGCTGTGCCAGCCCAGTGCTGCACGGTAGCTACAGCAGCAGATGGCACAGCTGACCAGAAACTGTGAAGACAACTCCTCACAACCATTGTCTGATCAACCACCATGAGGTTCAAATATGGCGGGTGATAGCTTGGTAGGTTCGAAACAGAAGTGTATTCAGCTTGGTATGGATATGCCTGTATATGATCCCGGCAGGTGAACACAATGCAGTCTGAACTGGCAGGCATCCCTTCATTAGTTCTTTCTCACATCTCAGACAGGAGAATTCGCATTGGGAAACCTATTTGTGCCAGTACTGGTGTAGAACAATTGGCACAGAGACTTATGAGAACCAAGTGTCAGCAAGAGAGAAAATGGAAGAGCACTGGGCCAGTTAGAGCCGAAACAAAAAGCCCTACTGAACATTACCACTGCTTTCAAACAGACAAGTTATGGGCATCTGTCTCTTTTCCCTGTGTTGCTGTATTACATGAACCAGAGCACACAAGTAAACTCAAAAAACTAGCTTTGTGGAGTGTGGAATATGGTCAACAGTGACAGCACCACACCATTACTTCTTCAATTATGAATATTCTAAACATGTTTCAGTAAAGATATTAAATGCAGGGCTGTCAAGACGGCAGATTCTGTGTTCAACATACTGCCCTACTGCCCATATCAAAATATGCCTTTATAAAGATTACACCTTTAACACCAAGAAAATTGTTTCATTTTTCCATTGACACCAAAATTGGAGGTGAAATGGACAGCAAAGAAGGTTACCTCAGAGTACAATGAGGTTTTGATCAGATGGGCCAATGGGCTGAGGAGTGGCAGATGGAGTTTAATTTAGATAAATGCGAGGTGTTTCACTTTGGAAAGGCAAATCAGTCCAGGACTTGTATACTTAATGGTAAGGTCCTGGGGAGTGTTTCTGAACAAAGATACCTTGGAGTGCAGGTTCATAGTTCCTTGAAAGTGGAGTCACAGGTGGATAGAATAGTGAAGAAGGCATTTAGTATGCTTTCCTTTATTGGACAGAGCATTGAGTATAAGAGTTGGGAGGTCATGTTGTGACTGTACAGGACACTTTTGGAATATCCTGTGCAAATCTGGTCTCCCTCCTAGAGGAATGATGTTGTGAAACTCGAAAGGGTTCAGAAAAGATTTACTATGATGTTACGAAGGTTGGAGGATTTTGAGCTACAGGGAGAGACTTGAATTGGATTGGGGCTGTTTTCCCAGAGCATCGGAGGCTGAGGGGTGACCTAATAGAGGTTTATAAAATCATGAGGGGCATGGATAGGATAAATAGACAAGGTCTTCTCCCTGGGGTGGGGGAATCCAGAACTAGAGGGCATAGGTTTAGGGTGAGAGGGGAAAAATTTCAAAGGAACCTAAGGGAAAACGTCTTCATACAGAGGGTGGTGCGTGTATGGAATGAGCTGCCAGAGAAAGTGGTGGAGGCTGGTACAATTACAGCATTTAAAAGGCATCTGTGAATAGGAAGGACTTAGAGAGATATGGGCCAAATGCTGGCAAATGGGACTCGATTGATTTAGGATATCTGGTTGGCATGGACGAGTTGGACTGAAAGGTCTGTTTCTGTGCTGTACATCTCTATGACTTTATGACTCAGCTATGCCTTTGTTACCTCCAGAGCTGACACTTCCAACATGCTCCTGGCTGGTCTCCCATATTCAATCCTCCATAATGTTGAGGTCATCCAAAGCTCCTCTGCCCATGTTTTAACACACAGCAAGTCCCATTCCCCTACCCCCGTGTGCTCGTTGACCTACAATAGTAACTGGTCAAGCAACATTTTGATATTAAAAATCTCACCCTTGCTTTCAAATCCCTCCCTATCTCCTCCAGCCTGACAGCCTTGTGAGATAGCTGTGCTCCTCTAATTCTGACTCCTTTAACAACCCTGATTTTAATCACTCCACCATTGGTGGCTGCACCATCAACTGCCTGGACTTTAAGCTCTGGAACATTCTGCCTACACCTCTCCACCTCTGTACCTCATTCTCTTCTTTAAAGAATCTTAGGGGTGTTATGGTGGCTCAGTGGTTAGCACTGCTGCCTCACAGCACCAGGAACCCAGGTTCAATTCCAGCCTCGTGTGGAATTTGTACATTCTCCCTGTGTCTGTGTGGGTTTGTTCCAGTTTCCTCTCACTGCCCAAAGATGTGCAGGTTAGGTGAATTGGCCATGCTAAATTCCCCATTGTGTTCAAGGATGTGTAGGTTAGTTGTATTCATCAGGGGTAAATGTAGAATAATACGGTAGGGGAATGAGTCTGGTTGGGTGACCCTTCAGAGGGTTGGTGTGGACTTGTTGGGCCAAAGGGCCTGTTTCCACACTGTAGGGATTCTATTCTTAAAACCTACCTCTTTAATCAATCTTTTGGTCATATGATTTAATATTTCCTCTGTGGCTTGGTGTCAAACTGTGTTTTATAATGTTTCTGTGAAGCATCTTAAAATGTTTAATTATGATAAAGGCAGTACAGAAATACAAGTTGGTGTTCAGGGACGACAAGGAGAACTTTCCAACCTAGAAGTACTCTGTTCGTTTTAATGGAGGCTGTAACTTTGGACTCGTCTGATCTGCAACTGACTAACCCTTGGCAAAACATGCTACTGTTATAAAGCATTCCCTGTATTATTCAGTGCAATGACAGTGCCTTTTTAATTTGTCTGCAGTGATATCGCCAGCTCCTCACAGCTAAGATTGAGGGCTTTTCACAGGCTGGCAGCTTAGAATGAAAACTATTTGCTTGCACAGTTTGGGCTCTGAAGCAACCTTTACAGACGTGCCTTGGCTCTGTGACATGAACTAATTCTCAAACACTTCCATATATTCAGCCTGTTTGAGCTCAGCTGCTCCCAGAACTGCAGGGTTTTGGAAGATTAGACGATTGCAACAACACCATTCTTTACAGGGGCACGACTTGTTTCTGTGCAATTCTTTTCCTCCCCACCTCTAACCTTGTGCCAATCAGATTAGGACACAAAGCAAGTTCAGGAGCAGTAGAAGCAGAGAGTGGGGTGGTGAAGGGGCATAGGAAGAGGGTAACGTTGGTCCAAATAGTCGGTGGAAGACAGTGGATTCACTCACGGTATATCTCTTTATTTGATGGCATTGATAAAAACCGAGGTATGTGGAGGATGCACCAACTGAAACGATCCTGTAGGTTTGTGATGTCACCAGGGTCTTGAATTCCATGAGGTTTTTATTCATTCTGCTTGGTTGTTTTGATGGGTCCTGAGCAATATTTCCTCTAAACTGTGCGGCCATATTGCCACACAACTGCAGGAAGGTTCTGCACATGCTGTTTCGTGTATTCTCACAGCAGCAAGAAACAAATTACAGGGTTACGTTAACTCAGTGGAATGCCTATACCTGCCATAAAAATGCCTGTTATAGATATTTTCCAATCAACCTGTTCAGAGATTTTATTACACACTTCTGGAGCAGGTAAGATTTGAACCTGGACTTCTTGGTTCAGGGAGGTTGACCATGAATCCATTGTTGATTGTCAGAAACATCTATCTGACTCACTAGTGCCCTTTAGGGAAGGAAACTGCCATCTTTACCTGGTCTAGCCTACATGTGACTCCAGACCTACAGCAATGTGGTTGAATCTTAACTGTTCTCTGGGCAATTAGGGACGAGTAATAAATGCTGCCTAGCCAGCGACACCCACATCCCGTAAATGGATTAAAAAGAAAACTACCAGTACGCTACAAGAGTCTCATTAGCGCCTGTCCGAACAATTTATCTTTCACCTGGGGATTCAAGAGCTTTCTTGACTCAGTATGGAGTTCCACAAACTGTGGGAGGAAACTGGAGAGCCCGGGGGAAACTCATGCAGACATGGGGGAGAACATGCAAACTCCACACAGACAGTCATCCAAGGCTGAAATCAAACCCAGTCCCTGGTGCTGTGAGGCAGCAGTGCTAACCATTGAGCCACTATGCCGCCCTAAGTGCCTGTTGTATTGTGTCAATTCTCTTAATTAGAGAAACTAGCTAATTAAGATTCTGGAGGTTGCCACTGACCAGAAACTCAACTGGACTAGCCACATAAACACTTTCAGGCGCTAGAAATTCTGTGGAAAGTAACTCACCTCCCGTCTCTCTCAAGCCTGTCCGCCATCTACAATGCACAAGTCAGGAGTGTAAAGAAATACGCCCCACTTGCCTGGATGAATGCAGCTCCAATGACACTCAAGAGGCCTGATACCATCCAGGATAAAACAGCCCACTTGATTGCCACTCCGTCCATCGCCACACTCCCTCCACCAACGATGCATAGTGGCAGCAGTGTGTGCCTTCTACGAGATGCACTACAGCAACTTGCCAAAGCTCCTTCGACAGACCCTTCCCAACCCACAACCTCTGCCACTTCATGTGGCTGAGTGTCGTACACTGTTTCATAATGTTTCAGTGAATGAGGCATTGCATTATGTTAAAAGTGTTTTATAAATATCAAGTTTTGTTGCTGTTGAATCAAGCTTAATGATGAACTTGATAATAAAACAGGAAGACAGCAACAAACAAGCAAACTCTGAATCTCATTCTGATACCTTCCAAGCCATCCTCATGGTGAAGGTTGAAGTTCTCGTAAGAATCCCATCTGACGGTAGGATCAGATGTGTTGTAATCTACAGTCACAGTAGAGTCATTCTTCAAATGGTCTCCATCTATAGATGGGGAGAGAAGGTATGATGGATTCCATTAATATGTTCTTGTCAAGTCTCCCAGCTGATAGATCTATCCCCCACAATAACATTGACTGACCAGTAGAGATCTGTCCATTAACTGAGATTCAATGAAGAGATCCAGCTATAATATGGCATCTATACTCAGTTCTGACAAAGGGAGCACATGCAAAAAAGAAAGGTTTAGATTTGCACTTTCACAACATTTCTGTTTGCTTTGCAGATTGCCAGCAATTCTCTCTTTGAATTGATTCAGTATTGTCACATGTACTTAGGTACAGTGACAAGTTTTGTTCTGCTTGCAGTGCAGGCAGATTATACCATACAAAATGCAAGAGGATATCTTGTTTCCAAGTGTCCAGTGGTAATGAATTGCTTACCTTTTGTTTTTTCTGGACCTGAAGAGAAAAGAAACTCCACTGCAGCGTCTCGTGGAAATCTGTCGTCTAAGAAGAGAGCAGAAAAAGCATCACCACCACTGATAGTTCTGGTGCAATCACCATGTTATTGAGTCACTGAAGATCTGAAGTAGCATTCTCACTAAACATGAAGTAAACTTGACAAACAGCTCCCTCTTGTTATATAATATGCTTTTCACCTAATCCTCAACCCTGTGGTCTGTGTATTCTATGCTCAGGTAGACTACAGACACTTTGCTGGGCTCCATTACATTGACATGGGTAAGTATACACACAGTTTAAGGCATTTGGTGAGACAAATGAGAGACAGGCAATGAACAGAGCAAGAATATGTGATATACATATTCTAATCATTGGAAGGTTTATTTTCACAGAATGTAGCTTTCATTTTGTGGATTTAAAAGCCCTTTGTGCTCCCCATTCTAAGATTGCAGTCATTTAAAGTGCTGCAACTATCTTGTATCTAGGAATGGAATATAATTATTTTCATCAGATTTGTGTGGTACAGTGGTAATGTCCCTACGTTTGAGGCAGGAGACCTAGGTTCAAGTCCTACTTGCTCCAGATGTGTGTACTAACATTCTTGAACAGGTTGAATAGAAAATACATTGGCTTTTATTAAATGTCTGTTTTGTTTTACAGAACTGGTTTCTTTCTGTGACTCCAGCCCAGACGGGAAAGCTCCACTGTTTCAGTCTACTTCCTTCCTGAGCAACTGTGCTGAAGTGTTAACAGCACTAATTTGTGGAAACGGCCTTAATCCTAACTGACTTGTTGTGGTCAACTGCAATTGATGCCACAGAGCAAAACACCACTTTAAACCTGGGATTATAATGCACTATTTCACAGCCTTTAGCGCTTCTATGCAATGGATCACTTTGAAATGCAGGAGCAGTTACTTTATAGGCAAATGCAGCAGCCATTCTGCGCACAGCAAGATGCCCACAGCAATGGGTCAGTTAATAATATGTTTTTGATGTTGAATGAGGGAAAACCATTGGCCAAGACACCTTGAGAATTCCTTTTTCTTCTTAAATTAAATGCAATGGGGTCTTAAAAGTTCCCCCAAACAGAACAGGCAGGCAAAATCTGGCTTTCATATCTCATCCTTGGAAAATCACTTAACCAATAGAGCATTCTCTCAGCAAACTCTCAACAACCACTTGCAATTCCAAAGCACATAATAACTTCTCTCTAGAAATGTCCTAAAACGCTTCATGCACAATGAATTACTTTGAAGAGTAGTGTCCATTGCTATGCAGGTAAAGCAGCAGCCATTGCGCGCGCAGCAAGGTCTCTCAAACACAGGTGAGTTAAAAGGAATTTTTGGCAGCGCTGTTTGAGGGAAAACTCTTTTTCAAATAGTGTACAGCCAACAAGACAGATGGAAATTTGGCTTTAGGTTGAATATTGAAGGTGAACTGGGTTAGGATGGCAACCTGACATGTAGTCAAGTCCAGGAATGAGGGTTTGGATCAACAAACTGCGACCACTCAGCCAAACAGATATTCCAGATGATGGCACCAAGGCAATATGTGTGCGCATTCATTCCCCATGGTCTGCCACCAATCTAATCCAGGCTGAGACTTTGCACTTCCTCAGTGCAAAAGTGCCCCTGAAAATCTCGTCAGGGCTCCGGTAGGAACTTAATTGGCAAATCTCTGGACTGGGGAGTGGAAATCTGCCATTTTACCTGGATTCTTTCTCAACCCCATCCCATTCCATTCTCTGCCTCAGTTCACCTGCATCTCACCCCTGTGTGAATGGGCCTACTCCAAGAATCTTGCTCTTTCAAGGCCTGAACGCAACTCTTGGCAGCACTCAACTGGGACGAGATTCCCAGAGGTCTTTAGGCCCCAGGAACTCTGTACACACGGTAATGAATGCTGGGGGAATCAATTGTCTTTGCTGTTCTTGGAAATGCACCCTGCCACCTGTTGGAACAGAAATGTGTTGATTAAAACTTCTGAGAAGAGCCCTGATAGTATCTGTGGCACAGCAATTCTCCAGTGGAGCCCTTCAGCCATTGGCGACAGAATCTGACAATGCTAAACTAAACTATTTTCTGCAATTTGAACCCCAGAAAATCAAACAGGCCAGCATATTAAATGCTGGGAGGAACCCCCTGGGAATGTCTTACCAGATAAGGTAAGATAAAAGGAGGAAGGGTTCTTAAAAATGGGCAGACCTTTCCTTTTGATTCAAGATCAATTTGATCCTTAGTTTGTGAGACATTAAACATAACGATGGGGCTGATCATGGAGCATTTCAGGTTTTGCTCCACGAGACTAGGGATACTACTGTTCCTGAAAAATCCCACTGACCTCCGTAAGCATCATCCAGTTCATCCTTTCCAAACCAGAGCTGGGTGCCATGGATAGCACAAGTATGGAACTGTACTCGGAAAACAACGTCACGCTCCGGGTTTTTGTATTGCTTATGGTAACATTTCACCTGAAAAGGGAAAGATGGAAGAACATGTCTAAGACTGAGCCACTGACTGGGTATTACCAATAGATACAATTGTAAATATGGCTGGGGATCCCTGATGATGTGACACTGATCTCTGAATCTCAGGGACCTGAGCTCACCTCTCGGAGGTCTGCATTTAAATACCACAGAGAGAATGCAACTTGATCATCTGTGGTTGGTGACTTGCAACAAATTGCAGGGTAAACTTTACAGAAGCGCTACTACAGAAGTGCTGCTCCCCCCAGACTCGTTTGATGGAAGTGTTGTTGAGAGAAAGGGGACAAAGGTCAACGTACCTGACTTGCAATGCGCTGATTTCTGGTGAGGGTCCTGATTCTAACTGCGCCATGCTCCCATTGCCATTCTATGGCCGGGGTAAAGCCACACTAAACTCGCCACGACGAGTTAAAGGAATACAAGTTCTTCTGCAAACGCCTCTAATTCTCTCGAGCATTCCTCAGTTGAAACATTCTGTGTCAGATATGAGAGCAGAAGTATATGGAAGAAAGGTAAAGAAATGTCTTTCTCAGACCATAAAAGATGTGAGTTATTCAGCCTGGTGTTGCCATAGAATTGGTAGACAAATGGCTTCCTCGTGCGCTGGAACGATGCTATGACTTCTCCTGTGGTACAAAAGGGATTCCAGAAAGCCTTTCATTCCTCTCTCTCTGACATCCTGACCTCACTGCACGAGATCGACTGCCCACGTGCAGTCAATTGGTGGAAAATTTGAGTGTGCAAGACTGACATGTAGGAGAAGATCAAACTGTCCACGTGTCAAGCATTCTGCATTCCTCAAGTCATCTATCATTCTTGACAGACTAGTATTGTTTCTGTCCACTGATCAAGAAGGAAATCTATGGTTTACCAATGATTGCTCCATTTTACCTGGTGAATGGAGACTGTGGGTTGAATGCTTCAGCCCCAGCTTCCTTTTTATTCATTTGTGGGATGTGGGCACCACTGGCTGGACCAGCATTAATTGCCCATCCCTAGTTGCCCTTGAGAAGTGAGCTGTCTTCTTGAACCACTGCAGTCCAGCTGCTGCGAGGATGGGAACTGAGGGGCAGAGCCTGGAAATGCTAGCATGTCAGTTTCAATTTTTGTGAGGTGGGTTTGTGGCTGGAAGGGCTACGAACCCCCATGGGCAGGGAACCAATTCAGGCTGTTAAAGGCCTAATTAAGGTCAATTAAAGAAAGTTGGCTGGAATTTACCCATTGGCCCCTGGTTTCCCACACCACTAGGCGCCAGCATTCCTGGCAGGCCTATAGGCCCTACCTTGCCTGCCTGGTGCTGGAGCAGCCAGAGGCCACTTTGTAGAGGGGCATTCCTCCCACCATAGTGGTAGCCTGGTTGCTGAAGGGATTTTTTATTTCAAGATTTTAAAATGTAGGAGAAAGGGATAGCTCCATGTGGAAACACCCTCTCCCTTACTTACCTTCCACTGCTCCTCTCAAGCTAGAAGACCTCTGATTGGCCTCTCCAGCTTCACAATCCCACCCAGTGTCCTTATTTGGTCTCCAGGGCAATTCATTGAGCACTCCCATAAAAGTACCAATGAACAACCTTTCCACCCCATCCTCTGAGGGCTGAGGTCTGGAAATAGCCCCAACTCCTCTTTTCCAACCCCTGCCCACATGGAAAATCTAGTCTTGCCTTTTCAAAGTTAGGATGGAGGAGTTGGGTTCCTCAGAAAGTGTATGCATTTACAGAGGGTCTTCCGTCTAGAGATGTTTGAAGGCCATAAATACAGGCAGTAAGGTACCTGTGTAACAGCAAGAGAATCAGATCAAACAGAATTTGAGTTTGCCCTTTGTTTCATCAGTTCAACTGGTGCAAACCAAATTTGAAACTTTGCAGCCTCACAAGAACACAAGAGATAGGAGCTGGGCAGTCGATATGGCCCATGAGTTTGCTTCACTATTCAGTGCAATCATGGCTGATCTTGAGTGGTCTGAGCTTGAGGAGAAGGGCTCATGCCCGAAACGTCGATTCTCCTGTTCCTTGGATGCTGCCTGACCTGCTGTGCTTTTCCAGCAACACATTTTCAGCTCTGGTCTGAGCTTGAGCTTGGCCCAAGTATTTTATCAAAAGTGTAATTTCCTTAATAATCCGAGGTCAAGGAATACTTTTTTGGACAGGTTCCTCAACAGACAAATTGGGTGGGATAACATTTACTTGTGGTAGCATGGATTACACGTGCTTTAACTGTACGAGAACAACAGGAGATCAAGATTGCACTGATTCTTACCTTGTACCAGTAAGTTAATGGACCGGCCTCGGCAAACTCTGCCACTGGAAGCCCTCATCCATTTGAGTAGGCCAATGGCATGTGAAAAACACACTTGAACAACTTCAACCCCCAGCTGGGAAGCATCAAATCCAATGGTGCAGCAGCAACCCTTTAAGCGCTGCAGCTCATTATCATCAGGACAGTTGTACTGAGCAGAAGAATGTGGGTCCATGGCACAACAGAGACATGGAGGTCAATACTGCTCCCAAATCAGTGCAGTCTGTCAGGGTACCTTTCATCTGCAAGTCAGGAGGTGAAATAACAGCACTCTTGAGATTTTCACTGAGGTCTCATGTGGCCCATCAAACATGATAAAAAGTAAATTGGGAACAATTGTACCATCTTGGAGGTAAAGTAGGACAGGACCAGTAAAAGTCCTATAATCTCAACTGTTCTTATATTTTTTCCAAGTGTCCCAGTTCTCCTAAGGTCCACCTATCTCGTGTTGCTTCCTCTACCGAAATTTCAATCGGGAATGTCACATAATGAAGGAATCATGACTGTTTCCTAGATAACAGTGATAATAGTTTCTATATTCAACTAGAAAAACAGACTTGCAATGCTCTTGCACCCCAGGGTATCCCGAAGCATTTTATAGCCAATGTAGTACCCCTTGAAGTGTAGTCACTGTTGTAATGAAGGAAGCATGACAGCCAGTTTGCAAGCTCCACAGCAAGCTCCAAACAGCAACGTGACAATAACCTGATCCTCTATTTCAGTGGTGTTGATTGAAGGTTAAATGTCTGAAGACCAGAGAGAATTCCCTTGCTCTTCTTTGAATTGCATAGTGGGATCTTTTACATTCACCTTAGAAGGCAGACATGTTCTGAAGGATGGCAACTGAAACAGTGCAGCAGAATCTCAGTACTCAATGGCACTCATCAGTATTGCCCCTCTGCAAGTACAGCGTTCCCTCAGTGCTGCCCCTCCAACTGTGCAGTGCTCCCTCAATACTCACCCTTTGACACAGCGGTTAATGCCTCACAACTGATCCACTAACAGTGCAGCAATCTCTCAGTACTGCTCCTCTGATAGTGTTGTAATCTTTCAGTTCTGTTTTTCCAACAGTGCAGTGCTCCCTCACTACCGTTCATTTGCAAGAGAAGTGCTGTCTCTGAATTGATTCTCCAACAGTGTTGTGCTCTCTTAGCACCTCCGACAGTGTGTCCTGTCTCAATACAGTGCCTAAATCAGGCTTCAACCAAGGAGTACAACTCAATGACAAATTTTGTTAAGAAACAGGGATAATGAAGAGCAGATCTCCTTCAATGTGCCTGGTAGATGTGGAGCAGTTAATAAATGCCAGCATTGGGGTACCAGTGTGCAGTGTATTCACAGCTCCTTTAAAGAATACCCATTCTCCTCTCCAACTTTGGAAATGGAGATTTAAGTAGCAGCGAGAAGGTTAAAGAACACAGGCATCGACAGAAAGAATCTGTCTAGCAAACCCAACAAATGCATTGAACCAAGTGCGAATGCAACTGTTAAAAAAAATCCCCATAACCTTTAAGCAGCAACCGAAATAATCATTCCCTTTAACCTACCTGAATAGTCAAGGACTGCTCCCCGTGTGTAGATAGGGTTTTGGCTCAAGTCACAAAACTTGATTTGGTGCATTCGAAGAAGTCAATGAACTGGAGTATGCCTGGTGTCTGACACTATTTTCTGTCCCCCAGCAAGAGAGGGGTGGAAAGCACTCTGTAGACTAGGAGTTTGCGCAGCCTTGGCAAACAACTACTTTGTTAGGCAAGGCTCTGCTGGGGAAAAAAAAACTGCAGGAACTCTTTAGAAAACAAAGTGGACTTTCCATGCTTTGACCAGAAACTTGGAGGTGGGTTTGAGGAATTAAAATTGACAATCAGCCCTGTGACATGTGGGTGGGACTCCAGGGGGAGAAGCTTGCTCTTGGTGTACATGGCCTTCCTTTTTGGTAAAAAAATTCGAGTTTGGGTGGGAGAAGGAACAACACAGTGCAAACAATAGTAATCAAGGCTGAAGGTTTAGGTAGCCTATTGCAACCATGAATTCACTGAGCTTAATTACTGTTAATTATAGTAGCCTAATAAGCAGTGCTTAAAGGGGCCTGATACAAAGCCAGGTAAGTTTTTTTTGCGTCAATTGCAGACCACCCCTTTCTTCTGCCAGTACTTACTTATTGACCACAACTCCTCCAGTCTCATTTGCGCCTATCGCTTGCCAGCTTGATGCAGCTGGGGCCTGAGGCTGAATTAGCAGTTCACCTCGGGCTAAAGTCTTGATCATGCATTCCAGATATGTTTCACAGTGGTTCCTGGCATATATTAAACCTGTCTTGTATTATAATGATTGAAAGAATCTCGAGAACATTGATGAGAAGCGGCAATATAACAATGATAAACATTAAGAGCATCATTTTAAATGTTGTGTCATCATATGTGGTCTACATTAAAGCAGTTTACAGATTAACACTGCTCCCTCGCAACTGACCATTCTTCGACCAGTCCTTGATCCTGCACTCACCATTATGTCTCCCTTCAGCAGTAAGGCTGGCTCGATGGAGATGCACAGCTTCTTACACCCAGGGCCTTGGACACTGCTGCAGAACAGAGAGAATGAGGAAGCAAGGAGTTGTTAAGCTCATACAAAAGATGCATGGGTGCATGACTGAAAACTTACATAGGGCATCTTGGCACCAGTGTTGCCTGACAGAGTGCCAAGCAAGTCATGAAACTGATTAAATCCTTTGTGTTTCAACTTAAAAAATCATAGTTAAAAATCACGCAACACCAGGTTATAGTCCAACAGGTTTAACTGGAAGCACTAGCTTTCGGAGCGCCACTCCTTCATCAGGTGGATGTGTCCACAACCACCTGATGAAGAAGCAGCGCTCCGAAAACTAGTGCTTCCAGTTAAACCTGCTGGATTATAATCTGGTATTGTGTGATTTTTAACTTTGTACACCCCAGTCCAATACCGGCATCTCTATATCATAAAAAATCATAAGCATCTCGGACCTATAAGCAGCTTGCTGGAATCACTGTCGTGTACAATCTGAATGATGGGGACTGCTGTGGTAGATTTAAGATATATTTGACATACAGACCAAGGAAAACACCTGTGCAAGTGTTTTTTTTGAGAAGAGGTTGCTGGATTGTCTTCTCATTATTCAGTGAAACGTATTTCTGGGCATTCCCTATCTGCAGAGCAAATAAACAAACAACAAAAAGCCACTTACTAGATTCCTGATGTGTAGACAAGTTGCATAGACTGATAAATCTTCAGAAATGGGTGGTATCCTGTAATTAAGCAGAAATCCATTCATTTCCATGTGGTCAAACAAAGTCAACATTTCGACTTCAAAGAAAAGCAGAACAGATAGGAAAGAATTTGGGGTAATTCCAGAGGCTACTGCACAAAACACAAGGGAGAGGATATGAGGGACTCTGCTCACCCTGACTTGACACACATTAGCCTGGGGTTGCCAGCTGTCAGAGTTATTAATGGATGCTTCCCCAGGTAGGAGTGACTATACAAATGTTGTTCAAGATAAAATTCAGACAAACCCATTGCTGACCTTAAGAGTTAATATGGAACACTGGAAGCTCCTCCATTGGTTCCCTCTTCACAGAAAACATCAACAACACAGAAGTGGGCCATTCAGCTCAACCAGACTATGCTGGTGCTGTGCTCCACACAAGCCTCATCATCTCACTTCATCACCATATCCTTCAATTCATTTCTCCTTTATGTGTTTACCAAGCTTCCCCTTAAATGCATCTTTGCTATTCACCTCAACCATTCCCTATAGGAGTTCCACACAGTCATCATTCTGTGGCTAAACAGGCTTCTCCTGAATCCCCTGTTGGATTTATTTAGCGACTATTTTAATATTGATATTGACCTGGTCTGGTCTCATGCAAAGCTGGAAACATCTTCTCTATGTCCACCCTTTTAAACCCTTTCACAATCTGAAAGGCCTCTGTTAGGTCACTGCTCAGTCTTCTCCTTTCTAGATAAAAAAAGCCCTAGCTCAGTTGAAACTCTTATCCATGCCTTTGGTACCTCTAAACATGCACCTCTGGATCACCTCTCATATTCCATTCGGAGAAAGTGAGGACTGCAGATGCTGGAAATCAGAGCGAAGAGTGTGGTGCTGGAAAAACACAGCTGGTCAGGCAGCATCCGAGGAGCAGGAGAGTCAACACTTCAGGCATAAGCCCTTCATTAGGAATGAGGCCTCATTCCTAATGAAGGGCTTATGCCCAAAACATTGACTCCCCTGCTCCTTGGATGCTGCTTGACCAGTTGTGTTTTTCCAGTGCCACACTATTCAACTCTCATCTTCCATCCTCAATACATTGACATCTGCTTGACAAGCTGCCAATTATGTGCTGTACACCAAAAGCAGGACAAATCCAACTTGGCCAATACTTCATCAGTCTATTCTCAATCATCAGTAAAGTGATGGAAGTTGTTATCAACAGTGCTATCAAGAAACACATGCTTAGCAATAACCTACTCACTGATGCTCAGTTTGGGTTCCACCAGGGCCATTCAAATCCTGACCTTATTACAGTCTTAGTCCAAACATAGACAAAAGAGCTGAATTCCAGATGTGAGGTGAGAGAGGGAGCCCTTGACTTCATAGTGTTATCAGGGAGAGAGTTCCAGCATTTTTGCCTCAGTGACCCTGAAGGAATTGTAATGTAGTTCCAAGTCAGAATGGTGAGTAACTTGGAGGAGAACTTGCAGGTGGTGGTATTCCTATCCATCTGCTGTCCTTGACCTTTAAATGGAGGAGGTCACAGATTTGGAAGATGCTGTGAAAGGAAAGTTGGTGAGTTGCTGCATTGCATCTTGTAGATGTGATTTGGAGGTGCCAGTGTTGGACTGGGGTGGACAAAATTAAAAATCATGCAACACCAGGTTATAGTCCAACCGGTTTATTTGGAAGCACTAGATTTCAGAGCACTGATCCTTCATCTGATGAAGGAGCAGTGCTCCAAAAGCTAGTACGTCCAAATAAACCGGTTGGACTATAATCTGGTGTTATGTGATTTTTAATTTCATCTTGTAGATGGTAGACAATGCTGCTACTTTTTGTAGTGGCAGTGACTGTTTAAGGTGGTGAAAGTGGTGGCAATCAAGTGCGCCACTTTGTCCTAGATGATGTCAGGTTTCTTGAGTGTTGTTGGAGCAGTGGGGAGTATTCCTCACACTCCTGACTTTTGCCTTGTCGATGGTGAACAGACTTTGAGGAGACAGAAAGTGAGTTGTTCACCACAGAACTCCTAGCCTCTGACCTACTCTTGCAGCAACAATACAGTCCAGTTGAGTTTCTGCTCAATGGTAATCTGCAGGATGTTGACAGTAGCAGATTCAGCAATGGCAACATCACTGAACATTGAGAGGAGAAAGTTAGGATTCTCATCTATTGGAGATGGTTATTACATGATACCTGTGTGGTGAGAACATTACTTTCTTCCCTAAACCTTTTCACTTTTCTATCCCCCTTTCAAACCTTGCTTAAAATAGCCTGTTTGATCAAGCTTTAGATCATCTGTCCCTAACGTCTCCTTTCTTGGCTCAGGACCAAGTTCTGTTTGATAATTGTCCCTGCGAAGCACCCTTGGTACATTAATGGTGCTATATAAATGCAAGTTGTTGTTGTTGGCTGAGATGACGGTATGGGCTCTTGCAACTTTCTGGAGTTCAGAGAGAAGAACATCAGCCAGACTTCCCTTTCTTTGAGACAAGCCAACCACATGCTACAAGTTTGGGCTTAACAAGTCAGCCTCACTCACCCTGTACGATGGTCAAAAAGCACACTGACACTCATTGCAAAGTTAACATAGGCAATCAGTCAATTGTATGAGGAACCAATGGAGTCAGTGTCTTTAGCAGACAGCTAATGGAAGAGAATGTGAAGAGGTGGGGCGTGGGATGAAATTTGCAAACAAGCAGATTAAATATGAATAAATACAATTAGAACAAAATTGTTCAGGGCAGAATCTAGGAAAATGGAAAATCCTTATTGTATGTTGTTTTTGGACAGGGAGAACTTTACCCATGGGCTGTGTAACTAAGAGGTTAACTGCATCAAGAGCAAAATGTGAGTGAAACATTAAACACACAAAGTCTGCCTGTAGTCCAACAAATGATGTGATAACTGCTGGAGTAAATGTTAGCACAGGTCCAAAGCCAAAACAAGAACCATTTGAAACTTTGATTTAGAAGGAATGTTGGCCTAGAAGAAATGGGTCGAATGGCTTCCTGCTTTATTGTAATGACTCTATGAGGATTGAAAGGAGTAAGTGCAGGATGCTCCTCAGTGCAATAGTTCACATGCATTCCCATTATTGAGGCCATATGACTGACAATCCTGTTTTCAGTTTTACTTACATCTAACCCAGCAAGTTGCTTTACAATTTGTGAGTATATTTCAGTCCTTTAAGAGGAAATTTTAGAAGTTCAGGAGAGAGGAAAACGTGAAGCAACAGTGACTTTGTGGGTTAGCTATGTTTACATGGTGATGGCTATCCTTTGATTTCCTTATGGAGTCGAACAGAAATCTCTCATGAGTGAAACTGACAACTACAGATGGAACCTCATTGGCATCTGAGCAACATGGTATATGGCGAGATTAGTGGTAGAATTGGATAAGACATCCAATGAGACCTGTCTCAATGTCAGGAGCATCTTGCTGCATTTTTTATGCTTTTGATGAGTGGTGAGATTAGTTTCTTGCTAGGCAGCAGTGAGTTGCTAATTAAGGTAGTTTGTAGTTTGTTAAACACCTTGTTAATGGCACAATTCGCCTCATTAATATTGAGCTTCTGTATCTTACCAAATCTGCCAAACAAGCTAGATGTCAAGAAATCTTGATATGGAAGTCACAGTGGGTACCTGATGGCTTCAGCTCATTGCTGGCTGTGAGCCTTCATGTTGCTCAGCATTAAATAGCATCTCAGGGTTTGATCCATAGGCACCAGCCACGCGCACCCCTTGTCCAGAGACATTGCATCTGACATTTGCCACCCTTTGTGATTGTCATGCCACCTCACTGATATGCTTGCAGGATGCTTAAGAAGCATGGGCCCACATTGCAGGGTGCACTGGCAACTAGTATTGAAAGGCTACGGCAAGTACACTTTGTACACAAGGACAGGCACTTCGCTCACAGACTGGACAGGTTGCATCTCATGGCTGCACATTTGTTTCTTTTTTAATGCTTGCTTGCTTGGTGCCTACCTGCAAGCTCGCATTATCCAGGCGATGTCTTGCCAATTAGCACAGTCACATAGCCAGGCAGCTTGCTTTGCTGTCAGCAGTCCTCAGTCAAAGGGGTGTGTACACCAGTGTGTTGCATCGATCACACACCTGCACATTTGCCAGCAACGTATGTGGCAAACTCACACTATGTGCAGCAAACATATCTGAAGTCTTAGGACAATAGTCGACACTGAAGTCCATGGAGGCACCCATCAGTCAGGGAGGTCGAGCAAAGTACATTAAAGACAGTCACCAATACCAGCCCATGGATACTTGTCAAGCAACTGATTGAGGTGTTCCTGGTCAGATAATCTCTGCTTCTGCAGTGCGGGGAATGGGTCTCAATGTGTGGCTCCATAGCAACCAGTCTGGGGGTTAGGCCAGACTGAATTTCAAGCCACCAGTCAGGGAACTGGGCATTTTTTGTCTGGGGCTCTCTGGTCAGATTGATCAAGGCAGTGGGTCATGGTCAGTGTGATGGATGGATCCACAGAAACCAAGGGAAGGGATGTCGGGGGAGGAAAGGGCGATTGCTATTACAGGCTTGAGACTTGGGAACCTAATCTTTGGGATTGGGGCTGCAGAATTTTGTTTTAGGAGAGGGGGTGAGGGAGAATGACAATTGTGAAAGGGACAACAGTATTAGCAAGGGTGGGAATATGATATAGTTGAGGTGGGGGGTCATGAGTATCCGCCTTGGGACGGGACATTGTATGAACCACATGGGGCACGATTACCTCATTGGCTATGGGGGCTTGGGGGCAGGGAGTTAGCAGAGGTGAGCTGGCGAAGACTCATGTGGATAGAGTGGGTGGGGACTTTGGGAGATCACAGGAAAATCTATGAAGAAAGGGATTTGAAAGTTGATGACCTCACAGACACACAAATGTGGAGGCTGGAAGCCACTGGCAGAGGTGTACTCACTAGCGCCTTCCATTGTGCTGGAAATCAAAAGTGTGCAATGGGACCACACCCGAAGTGGGCATGGTAAGTGACTCGGCCTGTGAGGGAGGGGACTGCAGTACCTACCAATGTCAGGGCCCCTTAGAGGCTAAGAAAATTATACACAGCATAGGACACACAGACCTATAAGTCCACAATCTCTTGGCCATCCTAGTGCATTGCTCCCTGTTTGCCAGGTACCCTTAGACATCACTGACCACTTCATTCACACCAACACCTTTGGACACAGAGGCCAGGCAAAGAATAGGGACATTACAGTATGAGGGGCAATTGTCTCAGCAATTGCTGGTTCCTCTTGCTTCCACATGTTGCAGCAGGGCCTCAACACAGACATCAATTCATCGTACATCATGTGTGAGCATGGCGTTAGGCATCATGCTGGCACAGTTACATTCAAGAATATTATAGAAAGTCAAAATAACAGATACAAGGTCCAACCAGGGTTCTTTATAGACACATGACAAATAATGTACCATGCATTGTCACCTGTGTCACAAAGTACCATCAATAGGTTTCCTTCTTTCTCTCTTCCCAATATGTCTCAGTGTAGTCCCTGGTTAAACAGCTGGGGTGGAGCCTGTTGGCCCTGGAGGTTTGGTTGGGTGACCCTGGGGGCGTTTGAGTCTGGACAGCCCTGACATGCTAAGGGTCCTCTTGGCAGAGGCTGCAACTTCCAAGGGTTGAAGGAGGTAAGACAGGATGGAGGTGAAGGGTCCAGCCACCTCTGGACTTCTTTGAGTGGTACCTGTGTATGGTTGCTCCGCTGGCTAGGTGCCATCTGGCACTGCCCTGTCTCAATTGAGGAAGTGTGTGTGAGCCTGCTTCCCCACCCTGTTGCCATGCTTTCAGCCCTGATGACCATTAGCTGTAGTGATGGGAGGGCAGGTTTGTGCATCCCTCCAGCAGACTCTGAGGGTTTTGAACCTGGTTCTGATCGGCAGAATCCAAACTGTCCAGAGGCAACCAGATGCTCATATAACTCACTTGCTCAGCCTTGTGGCAAGAGTCCTTTCAAAAAACTCAAAGCAGTTCCCACTTAGCCAAAAAAAGTAAGATTCAGTCTACATTTTGTTAATTTATTGCCCTTGGGGAATCATTACCAGCCATTGCATAGGATATCCAGAATTTGGCCTATGTCAGTGTTATTTTTCCTTCACCTACAGCTTGGGCATTGCTGACAAGTCCAGCATTTGTTTCCCATCCTAGTTGTCCTTAAGAAGATGGTGATGAGCCACTCTCTTGGATTCAACAGCCAAGAGTCAAACACAATGTTCTGAGTCTAGAGTCACATGTAGGTGAGACTGGGCAGGGACAGCAAACTTCCTTCACGTATGTTTTTAAAACCAGATATGTTTTTAACAATAATCCAGTCATTTCAAGAAATTGGGAAAATTCATCAGTTTCACTTTCAATTTCTATCCTTTCTCACTTTCACCTGGTCCATTTCTGACTCTTCACTTGCCTGCCTTGACTTCATTGTTTCCATTTCTCAGGATAAGGTATCCATCAATATCCATTAAAAACTCATCGACTCCACCACCTCACACCCTGCTTTCTGTGAGGACTCCATTCCATTCTCCCAGTTTCTCCATTGCCACTGTGTCTGTTCTGATGCTGCCACCTTCTACTGGGCTGCCTCGGACACATCCTCTTTCTTTCCTTCAACCAAGCAACTCCCTGGCATTGTGGTTGACAGGGCCTTCCATTGTGTCCAAACCATCTGCCCTCACCTGTTTACCTCCTTCCCAGAACACTTGTCCTTACTTTTCACCCGACTAGTTTCCACATTCAAAGGATCATCACCACTATTTCCACCACCTCCAAACACATCTTCCCCTCCCCTCCATGATTAGAATTCTTCAGGGACCATTCGTGTGTGGCACGGTGGCACAGTGGTTAGCACTGCTGCCTCACAGTGCCTGAGACCCGGGTTCAATTCCCGCCTCAGGCGACTGACTGCGTGGAGTTTGTACATTCTCCCCGTGTCTGCGTGGGTTTCCTCCGGGTGCTCCGGTTTCCTCCCACAATCCAAAGATGTGCAGGTCAGGTGAATTGGCCATGCTAAATTGCCCGTAATGTTAGGTAAGGGGTAAATGTAGGGGTATGGGTGGGTTGCGCTTCGGCGGGTCGGTGTGGACTTGTTGGGCCGAAGGGCCTGTTTCCACACTGTAATGTAATCTAATCATTCCCTCTTTAACACTCTGGCCCACTCCTCCATCACTCCTAATGATTCCTCATTCCTCCGTGGCACTTTTCCATGTAATTGCAGAAGGTGTAACACATGCCAATTCACCACCTCCCTCCATGGCCCCAAACACACCTTCCAAATTTGTACTTCTTTCAATCTAGTTTATTGCATTCCCTGCTTACTATGTGGTGTCCTTTATGTCGGCTAGACCAAACGCAGACTGGGTAAATGCTTTGTGGACCACCTCCATTCTGTCTGTAGGAATGGCCCCAGCCTCCCAGCTGCTTCCCATTTCAATAAACCACCTTGCTCTCAAGCTAACATTTCTGTCCTGGCCCTGCTACCGTGTTTCTACGAAGCACAGCGCAAGCTCAACGAACAACATGTCATTTTCCACTTGGGCACTTCACAGCCTGGAAGGGTCAATGTTGAATTCAATACCTTCAGAAACTGACTACATTATGTCTGTTTGCCATTTTTCTTAGTCTCTTTTCCCCCCCATTTTCCCCCACAGTCATTTTGTGTTTACTTTGCGCTTAGTAGCAAAGACTCATTCTCTCCCCTTCATGTCTTAATCTACATCCTTTTTACATCTCTTTCTTTTCTTTCTCCACCATTGATAACCTGTCTGTCTTTTGCACTGGGCCTCTATACCATTTGCCCTCCTGCTTTGCCTCTGCCTCTATCAATGTATAAAAAAGAACTTATTTTCCAACACCTCTCAATCCTGAAACAGTCATACCAGACTTGAAATGTTAATTCCATTTCTCCCCAAAGATGCAAACAACAGGGCCTTGTGCATTAACATATGTAGTTTCCAGTACACATAAGTGCACCTTACTGCAAGCCCAAACAACAATCCTAAAATGGTTGCAAGCATGACTCTTCAATACACTCAAGTTTATCTCATAAATGTTGGCCAATTGCAGAATCACATCTAATGTTAAGACACTACATTGCGAGTTTTGCAAGGGCAGGCTGGTTGGACATGGTCAGTACCCATTTGTTGTGAACAGCTGAAGTTACACGTGATTTGCTACAATCAGCCAATGTTTAGGATGAAAGGCTTAGGTATCTGGCATCACAGCAGCACTTAAATTCATATACCAGATTGCTCATTTGTGAGACAGACAGAATGTCTTTTTCCTGGACAGCAGCATCCTGTCAATGGTGAACACCATTCATGTTCCGACTGTACTTCACCTGTTGCTCAAAACTTTGAGATACTTTACCGAAGTAGACTGGATACTTTTCCAGACCAAGAGTGACTGCCTTATGACTTTTCATAAGTTTGCACAACCTACAGCAAGAAGTGCCCTGATCAGGGGAACCATTAGTCAACAGGGTGGCTTTGATCTGCCCTATTTCAGCATCAAGCTTGCACAGTGAACAAATGGCTCGGGCCCTATTTATGAGGTTGCCACTAAGGTCAATCTTATCGTGTATTCAACTGTAGGAATCCCAATGTGTACACCGATCAGTGAAGGTTGATTGGCAGTTTGAGTAGTACTCAGCCCCTGGCCGATTTCTCAAGTAGGACATCAAGGAAGGGGAATTCATTTAAACTGATCCATTTCAAATGTGGATTTGATGCTGGATGGAACATATAAATTCTTACGTGCAGCTGTAGATGCTAGTGTAGCAAATGTATCATATACATATTGGAAGTATGCAAAGGGTCTGAGGCAGATTTGGCAGTTAACTGTTAATCAGCAATAACCAAACCACACTTCTATCATTCAGAGTTCACTTGTCAACCAATCAGCATTTTCCTCTCATGCAGTACAAATGTTGGTTTCTCCCCCTTGAAATGGTATTCTTGCAAATTGTCTTGATAAATGCAAGACAAAAATATTCATTACAATGTACCTTTCCTCAGCAATATTTGAATCTGAATTCCCCCATGTGCCATAGTGGGATCTGAATTCCTGTACCTCTTACTTTCTAGTCCAGTAACATAACCACGATGCTAAGATATCATTACTGCAACAGCAAGCACACTTCAAAACAGTAATTAATTGGTAATAAAGTACTTCGGGACATTATGAGGTTTTGAAAGGCACCATAAAATGCAAATCTTTGACACGTATGTGGATTTGGGACAGATCGCCATGGCAACTTGCCTTCATTCCTGAGGCTCAACTGCACAAATCAGAGTGTTTGCAGGGAAATTCTAATTCCAGATTGCAGAGGCTGATTTAGATCACACCCTGATCACACTCTGATGAATATCAGGTCGAAAGTGAAAGCTGGGCCTGTTTGGTATCCAGCTGAGAATTTAGATTCCAGACAAACATACAGCTGTTTCATGGCCCCACTGAATCTCTCTGCTGCTGGATCAGTGTGAAGAGTTCAGCTATTTCCTGATCTAATTACTTGCGAAGTGGCTTGGGCCGATGTTAACACTGGCTGGGGCAAGGAGTCTCATTTGCCTCCCTGCTGTACACTTTTGGCCTGCTGGCATGTTTTCACAGGAGTTTGATACTACACTCTACACACTCTGACTATGGGAGAGACAACTGTAAACAGCGGAGACATTGAATTCAGACAAAATATCAAATACTTCAATAGAATTGCACAGACCTTATAAAAAATAAAATAAAATTGAGAATCCTTGGGGATGGGAAATAAGAGAGAAAGTGAGCTAAAGCTCTACTTGAACCCAAAATGATACTGAATCTATAATGGCTTATAGTGCAGAAAAAAGCTATTTAGCACTTGGTGAAGTCCTTTGTGCAGTTTTGGTCTCCTTACACAAAGAAGTATATACATGCTCCACAGAGAGCTCTGAAGGATCACGAGACTGGTTGCTGGGCTGAGGAATGCCTTTGAGAAAGGCTTGAGTAGGCTCGAAAATGTAGAAGAATGAGAGCTGATCTAGATCAGATATTGAAAAGACATTTCTCCTTGTGGGAGAGCCCAGCACCAAAGGACACAGTGTAAAAGTAATCAGCTGCCTATTTAAGAGTATTTAGGAGTATTTGTTTTCTCTCAGAAGGTTGAGAGTTTTTAGAATACAGAACATTCCAGCGCAGCACAGCCCTTTGGCCCTCGATGTTGCATCGACCTGTGAAACCAATCTGAAGCCTATCTAACATACACTATTCCATTTTCATCCATATGTTTATCCAATTACCATTTAAATGCCCCTAAAGTTGGTGAGTCTACTACTGTTGCAGGCAGTGCGTCCCACACCCTTACTACTCTCTGAGTAAAGAAACTACCTCTGACATCTGTCCTATATCTATCATCCCTCAATTTAAAGTTATGTCCCCTTGTGCTAGCCATCACCATCCAAGGAAAACGGCTCTCACTGTCCACCCTATCTAACCCTCTGATTATCTTGTATGTCTCAATTAAGTCACCTCTCAACCTTCTTCTCTCTAACGAAAACAGCCTCAAGTCCCTCAGCCTTTCCTCCATACCAGGCAACATCCTAGTAAATCTCCTCTAAACTCATTCCAAAGCTTCCACATCTTTCCTATAATGCAGTGACCAGAACTGTGTGCAATACTCCAATGCAGCCGCACCAGAGTTTTGCACAGCTGCAACATGACCTCATGGTTCCGAAACTCAATCCCTCTACCAATATCCGCCTACCAATAAAAGCTAACACACCATATGCTTTCTTAACAACCCTATCAACCTGGGTGGCAACTTTCAAGGATCTATGTACCTGGACACTGGGATCTCTCTGCTCATCTACACTATCAAGAATCTTACCATTAGCCCAGTACTCTGCATTTCTGTTCCTTCTTCCAAGGTAAATCATTTCACACTTATCCACATTAAACCCCATTTGCCACCTCTCTGCAGCTTATCTATGTCCCTCTGTAACCTGCAACATCCTTCGTCACTATCCACAATTCTACCAACCTGAGTGTCATCCGCAAATTTACTAACCCATCCTTCTATGCCCTCATCCAGGTCATTTATAAAAATGACAAACAGCAGTGGACCCAAAACAGATCTTTGTGGTACACCATTAAGAACTGAACTCCAGGATGAACATTTCCCATCAACCACCACCCTCTGTCTTCTTTCAGCTAGCCAATTTCTGATCCAAACCACTAAATCACCGTCAATCCCATGTCTCCATATTTTGTGCAATAGCCTACCGTGGGGAACTTTATCAAACACCTTACTGAAATCCATATACACCACATCAACCACTTTACCCTCATCCACCTGTTTAGTCGCCTTCTCAAAGAAGTCAATAAGGTTTGTGAGCCACAACCTACCCTTCACAAAACCGTGTTGACTATCCCTAATCAACTTATCCCTTTCTAGATGATTAGAAATCCTCCAACTCTTTCCAACACTTTACCCATGACTGAAGTAAGGCTCACTGGTCTATAATTACCAGGGTTGTCTCTACTCCCCTTCTTGAACAAGGGAACAACATTTGCTATCTTCCAGTCTTCTGGCACTATTCCTGTAGACAATGACGACATAAAGATCAAAGCCAAAGGCTCGGCAATCTCCTCCCTGGCTTCCCAGCGAATTATAGGAAAAATCCCATCCGGCCCAGGGACTTATCTATTTTTACACTTTCCAGAATTGCTAACACCTTCTCTTTGTGAACCTTAGTCCCGTTGAATCTAGTAGCCTGTATCTCCATGTTTTCTTCAACAACATTGTCTTTCTCTAGTGTGAATGCTGACAAAAAGTATTCATTTAGCGCTTCCCCATCTCCTCTGACTCCATGTACAACTTTCCACTACTATCCTTGATTGGCCCTAATCTTACTCTAGTCATTCTTTTATTCCTGGTATACCAATAGAAAGTCTTAGGGTTTTCCTTAATCCTAACCACCAACGACTTCTCATATCCCCATGTGGCTCTTCTTTGCTCTCTCTTTAGCTCTCTTTCTCTGGCTAACTTGTAACTCTCAAGCACCCTAACTGAGTCATCACATCTCATCCTAACATAAGCCTTCTTCTTCCTCTTGACAAGAGATTCAACTTCCTTAGTAAACTACAGCTCCCGCGCTCGACAACTTCCTCCCTGCCTGACAGTACATACTTGTAAAGGATCCGCAGTAGCTATTTTAGTCATAGAGATGTACAGCATGGAAACAGACCCTTCGGTCCAACCCGTCCATGCCGACCAGATATCCCAACCCAATCTAGTCCCACCTGCCAGCACTCGGCCCATATCCCTCCAAACCCTTCCTATTCATATACCCATCCAAATGCCTCTTAAGTGTTGCAATTGTACCAGCCTCCACTACTTCCTCTGGCAGCTCACTCCATACACGTACCACACCCTCTGCGTGAAAATGTTGCCCCTTAGGTCTCTTTTATATCTTTCCCCTCTCACCCTAAACCTATGCCCTCTAGTTCTGGACTCCCCGATCCCAGGGAAAAGACTTTGTCCAATAATCCTATCCATGCCCCTCATAATTTTGTAAACCTCTATAAGGTCACCCCTCAGCTGCCGACGCTCCAGGGAAAACAGCCCCAGCCTGTTCAGCCTCTCCCTGTAGCTCAGATGCTCCAACCCTGTCAACATCCTTGTAGATCTTCTCTGAACCCTTTCAAGTTTCACAACATCTTTCCGATAGGAAGGAGACCAGAATTGCACGCAATATTCCAACAGTGGCCTGACCAATGTCCTGTACAGCCGCAACATGACCTCCCAAACTCCTATACTCAATACTCTGACCAATAAAGGAAAGCATACCAAACGCCTTCTTCACTATCGTATCTACCTGTGACTCCATGTTCAAGGAGCTATGAATCTGCACTGCAAGGTCTCTTTGTTCAGCAACAGTCCCTAGTGTATAAGTCCTGCTAAGATTTGCTTTCCCAAAATGCAGCACCTCACATTTATCTGAATTAAACTCCATCTGTCACTTCTCAGCCCATTGGCCCATCTGGTCCAGATCCTGTTGTAATCTGAGGTAATCCTCTTCACTGTCCACTACACCTCCAATTATTCCTTGAATAAGCTCCACATTTCAATTGTGTCCATCCCCTGCAGTTTCCCTCCCCATCCTATGCATCCTAAATCTTGCCTGATCACATTGTAATTGCCTTTCCCCCAGCTATAACTCTTGTCCTGCGGTATATACCTATCCCTTTCCATCGCTAAAGTAAACATAACCGATTGTGGTCACTATCACCAAAGTGCTCACCTACCTCCAAATCCAGCACCTGGCCTGGTTCATTACCCAGTACCAAATCCAATGTGGCCTCGCCTCTTGTTGGCCTGCCTACATACTGTGTCAGGATGCCCTTTTGGAATTCTTCTCCCCAGAGAGCAGTGTAGGCAGTGTCATTGAAAATTTTTTAAAGCAGAGGTAGATGGATTCTTGGCTAACAAGGGAGTCAAAGGGTCTCCAGGCAGGCAATAAAGTGCAGTTGATCCAAAATCAGATTAGCCATGATTTTATTCAATTGTGGAGGGGCCAAATGGCCAATTTCTGCTCCAAATCCCTAACGTTTTATGTTTGCAAAGTACATTCCCAGGCTGGGGAGGCTGGAACTCAGGGTTACAGTCTCAAAATAAGGGGTCAGCATTTAGGATTAAGATGAGGAGAAATTTCTTCACTCAGAGAATTGTGCAGCTTTAGAGTTCTTTACCCCTGAGGGTTGTGGATGCTCAATCATTAGGTACATACATGTCAGAGAGTGATAGATGTTTGGACACTAAGGAATATGGGGACAATGAAGGAACATGGAGTGGAAGTAGTTGATCAGCCAACAACAATAAACTAATATAACCTAAGAATCTAACAGCCGAATGTCAATTCAGCTCGCAAATTCAGTTCAGCCGTGGACAGAGTGTGTGCATTGCCTGCATAAGAAAGTATCTAAATCTTTAATTTGTGCAAAGCTAATTTAGCTAAATTTAGATTGTAATTTAGAGTTGGCACTGAAATAAAATTTGTAGCTTAAAATTCTGTAGTCATAAGCTTTAAGCAGGTTTATATCCAAATGATGCAGTGAAAGAGCAGCCTAAGTAAGAAACAGCCGAGTGAGATAGGGGCTTTGTGTTGGGAGCATACATCAGTAGTCAAATTAGTATGACTTAGCAGTTGAGTGTGATTTATGCTAGAGTGCTGGTGTTCAGCGGAGAAAGGAGAGACGTGTTTGGTCGCTTTTGCTTAACAAAGTAGCAGATTGGTAAGTAGGAGTGATGAGTATTTGTCATCTGATTTCAAATCAGCCATGATCTTACTGAACGGCGGAGCAGGTGCAAAGGGCCAAGTGGCCTATTCTTGTACCTTGTTCATGTGCTCATATGTTCTTTAACCAAAATGTAAGGTCTTTAGTTTGTGTTTTGGTTTCTCGTCTTTCTTACCCCTTTAAAAATAGCACTAGTATGTAAAATAAGGAAGTAAAAATATAATGAAGTGTTCCGAGTAGAGATTTATCGAAAGTAAAGAGCAGAAATTTAGAATGATTTTATTCATAACTGAAATAAAATATGACAGACATGGCAGATTGAGATGATGTGTCACAGCTGCAGTATGTGGGGGCTGCTGGACACGAAGGTGATCCACCGTGAATATCTCAGTAGCGTTTGCAGCTCAAACAACTTCAGATCCAAATTAAAGAGCTGGAAACCAAGCTGCAGGCATGAGGCTGCATCAGAGAGGGGAAAGGTTACTTGGAGCTTTGTTCCAGGAGGCAGTCACACTCCTTAGATTATGTACTTTAAACTTGGTTCTGTATTCAAGGACAGGGATTGTGATTGTGGGTGGAGCAGGTCTGAGAACCCTAGGAGCACCTCTCAACGACCTCTGTCCATGCAATTGTGCAACAGTTATGAGGCTCTTGCAAGTTATGGATGAGAGTTGGAACTGCAGGAAGGATAAGTAAAGTGACCATGATACTATGGTACAGGAAGTCATTCAAATGTGGGAGGAAATAGGATTGTAGTTGTGGTATGAGACAGAAAAATTAAGTGAACACTGTTCTCTGCATTGTGAGTGGGACTCCTGAGGCTGTATTTCCTGCCTGGTGCCACGGGTAGGACATCTGTTCAAGTCTGGAGAGGAACCTGGATGATCATAACATCCTAACAGTTTGGAAGCAGGCCATTGGCCCATCGAATCCACACTGACCCTCCGAAGAGCATCCCACCCAAACCCACCCTCGTAACCCTGTATTTACCACGGCTAATCCACCTAGCCTGGACACTATGGGCAATTTAGTTTGGTCAATCTGTTTGACCTGCACATCTTTGGATTGTGGGAGGAAACCAGAGCACCCGGAGGAAACCCATTCAGACACGGGGAAAATGTGAAAACTCCACACAGTCACCTGGTGCTGGAATCAAACCCGAGTCCCTGGCACTGTGAGGCAGGGATACTAACCACTGAGCTACCATGCTACCCATACTGCCATGGGAGAGATCCAGTTGTTATTATCTACATAATAAAAACATTGATAGGACTGGAAAGGAGGTTCTGCCAAACTGAAGAGCAGAACCTCCAAAATAATAATCTCAGGACTACCACCAGAGCCACAAGCGAACTGGCACAGAGTAAACAAGGTGAAGGAGTTAAGTGCATGCCATAAAGAGTGATGTGGCAGGAATGGGTTTCACTTCGTGGGGTACAGGCACCAGTACTGGGGTAGAAAGGAGCTGTTTCAGTCAGATGGGCTTGACTTGAACCATGCTGAGACCAATGTCCTGGTGAATCAAATAATTACAGCTATAGGAGGGCTTTAAATGAATTAGAGGGAGGAGGCTTTCGGAGAATACGTAGACTTACAAAGTAAGAGGATATTGCCACACTGGAGGGCAACTATTTTAATAATAATAGGCAGAGTGGGACAGGAAAGGCCAGTGTGTGCAAATATTAAAAAGCAGCAGCAAATAGGGTAAAAGGGGGAGAAAAGAGTAAACAAATCAAATTAATGGCTCTTTAATTAAATGTGCATAGTATTCAGAATAAATTAAAAGTATTAGTGGCACAAATAGAGGTTAATGGGTATGATGTTGTAGCCATCACAGAGACATGGTTACAAGGAGATCAAAGCTAGAAACTAAACATTCAGGGATATGTGGCTTTTCAAAATGACAGGAAAAGAGAAAAGGGGGGTGGGTTAGCTTTGTTAGTACGAGATGGAATGAATAGGATAGCAAGAAATAATCTATGATGGGATGATGTAGAAAAAATCAAGGGGAAGAAGACACTGGTGGGAGAAGTCTATCGGCTCCTAACTGTAGCTGTTCTGTAGGACAGAGGATAAATCAGGAGATAATGAGGGCATATAAAAAAGGCAATACATTAGCCATGGGTGACTTTAATCTTCATATCAATTAAAACAATATTGGGAAAATGAAGAAGAATTCAGAGATTTTATTTGGGACATTGTCCTAGAACGTTACATTGTGGATCTAACCAGGGACCAGACTATTTTAGATCTAGCAATGTGTAATGTTGTAGATTTAATGATCTGGGGTTGGTTAGCTTTGTTGGTTGGATGGCTGGTTTGTGATACAGAATGATGCCAATGGTATAGGTTCAGTTCCCGCACTGGCTGATATTATCATGAAGGACTCTCCTTCACAACCTCTCCCCTCACCTGAGACATGGTGACCTACTACCTCTGTCTCTCTCTTGCGACAGAGCAGCCCTATGATTCTCAGGACTCTGGCAACTTTACCTTTAACTTGAATAAATGATCTCAGAGTAACAGAATAACAGTGACCTGTGCTTAACATGGTAGAATTTAGCATTCAGTTTGCAAGTGGAATACCTGGGTCGGAAACAACTGTGCTAAACTTAAATTGGGCAATTACATTGGAATGAGGACAGTGTTGGCTGAAATGGGTTGGGAAAGATGTTTAGCAGCAAACAGAGTTGAGGAACAATGGCAGACACTTAAGAAAATAATTCATAATGCCCAACAGAAATATCTCCAAGTGAAGAATAAGAAATTTAGGAAATAGGATAAACTGACCCAAGTTAACAAAGGAAGTTAAGAATGGTATTAATTTGAAAGAAAAAAGCATACAATGTGGCAAAGAATAGTGGTAAGACAGAGAATTGGGAAAGTTTTAGAAGTCAATAAAAGATGACCAAAAATAATAAAGTTAAAAATCACACAACACCAGGTTATAGTCCAACAGGTTTATTTGGAAGCACTAGCTTTCGGAGTGCTGCTCCTTCATCATGTGGTTATAGAGCATAAGATCGTAAGGTCCGAAAGATAGTGCTTCCAAATGAACCTGTTGGACTATAACCTGGTGTTGTGTGATTTTTAACTTCGTACACCTCAGTCCAACACCGGCACCTCCAAATCAAAAATAATAAATGGTGAGAAAATAAGCTTTTAAGGGCAAAACTAGCAAGTAATATAAGTAACAGTAAGAACTCCTTTAAATATATAAAAAGAGAGAAGCCAAAGTGAATAGAGGCCTCCTAGAAAATGAGGCTGGGGAAATAATAACATATAGCTAGGAAATGGCAGAGGAGTTGAATAAATACCTTGCATGCTAGAGGACAATAATAGCACCCCAAAATTATTAAATAATCAAGGGTGCGTGTGTGAATTAAACAGAAAGTACAAGGGTTAAAAGGCCCTAAGTCCCCTGGACCTGATGAGTTGTACCTTAGGATTTTTAGGAAGTACCAACACATACACTGGATGCACTGGTAATCATCTTCAAGGAAGCCTTAGATTCTGGAAAAGTCCCAGAGGTTTTGAAAACCACCAATGTAACACACTTATTCAAAAAGGGTGAGAAACTAAAAGAACAGGAAAGATGCAATAGCAGAGCATTTAGAAATACATAATCCAATCAAGTAAAGATAGCTTCAATAAGGGGGAAATCATGAAAAAAATTATTCGAGTGCTTTGAGAAGGTAACAAGTAGGATGGATAAGAAGAAACAGACCATGTAATTTATTTGGATTTCCAAAAGGCATTTGATAAGATACAACACAAAAGAGTACTTAATCAGAACCGATTATGTTGAGGGTAGTATATTAACATGGATAGAGGCTTGGCTAACAAATAGAAAACAAAGAGTTGGGATAAGGGGAGGCATTTTCAGGGTAGCAACCCGTAACAAGTAGAGTGGAATCAATGTTGGGGTCACAATTATTTACAATATATCTGAATGACTTGGGTGAGAAAAGTCAATGCATAACAGTCAAGTTTGTGGATGATGCAAAAATTGGTGTGAAGGCAACATAATGAGGATGACATAATGAGTCTGCACAGGGATACAGACAGGTTGACTGGGTGGGTGAAAATTTCATAGTTAGAATATAATGTGGAAAAATGTAAGGCTATGCAGTTTGGCAGGAAGAATAGAAGACTGAATATTACTTAAATGGAGAAAGACCACTGCCAGAACCCCATTGTCATTAGTACAGTCAGGGCTTGGAGGGAAAGGCGTCAGAGTGAGGGTTGTTTATCCAAGACTTCGCTACTTACACCTATAGTTGGCATGCCAGGGATGATGGACTCAGGGTTCAAACTATGGGCAGCGAGAGGAGTTTCTAGTTTGGGAGACTTGTTTGAGGGGGAGGTTATGATGTCTTTTGAGCAACTGAGCTGCAAATACGGGTTACCCAGCAGAGATCTTTTCCGTTTTTTTCAGGTTAGGGATTTCATCCAGAAGACGACTACGCTTCTCACTAAGCCCTATAAGCCCGATACAGAGAGGTTGTTGCTACGTTCCACAAGCACCCTTTCGGTTAGTGCCCTCTATCGCCTGCTGGGTGGCAGGGCCTGGCAGGATATTAACCGGTTATGTGAGGTCTGGGAGCAAGAGTTAGGAGTGGAGATCTCTTTTGAAACATGGGAGAACATATGGGAGAATACTCGAAAGATCTCAATCTGTAATAGGACATACGCTATGCAGTTAAAAGTTCTGCACAGGGTTCATCTGGCACCAGACCGTCTGGCGAAGTTTAAAAAAGGGGCATCTTCAGTGTGCCCCAAATGTAAACTAAGTGTAGGTACTCTTACCCATTGCTTCTGGACATGCCACAGGCTCTGTGTTTACTGGAGCACTGCGGTGAGAGAGATAGGGAGGGTATTGGGGACTGAAGTCAAAGTAGACCCGATATCTCTCCTCTTAAGTTTACCGAATTTACCATCTTTAGATGGGCATGGGGAGAAACTATTTAATATTCTTGCATACTGTGCACAGAAGAATATTCTGATGAATTGGGTGTCTGAGAACCTGCTGGGCTTGCTGGGATGGCAGAAATTAATTATGGAGCACATTCCCTTGGACCTTTTTACAAACATGGTGCACCACACAACAGACAATCTTTAAAAGACATGGCAGCCCTACTTGAGTTATTTGGAAACAGATTTGTCAGTTGTCTTAACTAGGGCATTTGTTTAACCAGGATGGTTAGATTTGTCAAGCCCTGGGCCCTGGAGGGGGTCTCCTGAGTTAATACGGGCATATATACAATGCTCCCGTTCCTCTGTTTGGGAGCTTTGCGCTGAGCATAGCTGTTCTGTATTCTGTGGTTTTTTTGATTTTCTTTCTTTTTTTCGGTGTTGCTTTGCACAGTGTTCGGGTTTGTTTTGTATTAGAGGATAGGTTAATAGGAGACAGTCATTGTATTGTTTTTGTGTTTGTTTTCTTTTTATTATACTGATATTTGTTATTGATTGTATTTTTCAATAATTTTATATGTTTGTAAAGTTAAAAAAATTGCTAATAAATATATTTACAAAAAAAATGGAGAAAGACTGCAGAAAGCTATAGAACAGAGGGATTTGGGAGCCCTCATGCATGAATCACAAAAAGCTAGCATCCGACTTTATTAGGAAATAGGGCAAGTGGGATGTTGGCCTTTATTTCAAAGGGAATGGAGTATAAAAATGGAGAGAGCTTGCTAAAACTATACAAGGCATGAGTCAGATCACATCTGGAATATGGTAAGCAGTTTTGGTCTCTTTATCCAAGGAAAGATATGCTGGATCAAAAACAGAAATACCGGGAGAAACTCAGTAGGTCTGGCAGGATCGGTGGACAGAAAGCAGAATCAACATTTCAGGTCCATTGGAGACTGTCCAGAGACGGTTCACAAGGCTGATACCAGCTTTGGAGGGATTTCCTTCTGAGAAGAGGATGAATAGATTGAGCTTGTACTCATTGGAATTTAAAAGAATGAGAGGGTTGAAACATTTTATATTCTTAGGGGGACTGACAGGATAGTTGCAGAGAGGTTGTTTCCCTTGTGGGAGAGTCTAGGACCTGAGGGCATCAACTCATTGTAAGAGGTTACCCATTTAAGGCAGAGATGAGGAGGCTGGGTCGCTAAGTGCATTAAAAGCTGAGATACATAGATTTTTAATTAGTAAGGGAATCAAGTGTTACAGGGAAAAAGGTAGGAAAATGGTGTTGAAGATTATCAGATCAGCCATGATCTCAATGAACAACAGAACAGACTCGATGGGCTGAATGGCCTACTTCTACCCCTATATCGTATGGTCTTCCAACCTGTTCCTATTTTCTATGTTTTTGTACTTAGCCGAACATGTGTTGGTTCTCTGCTGAATCAATACAAAGGAGAAAGTGAGGTCTGCAGATGCTGGAGATCAGAGATGGAAATGTGTTGCTGGAAAAGCGCAGCAGGTCAGGCAGCATCTAGGGAACAGGAGAATCAACGTTTCGGGCATCAGCCCTTCCTCAGGAATGAATTCCTGAGGAAGGGCTGATGCCCGAAACGTCGATTCTCCTGTTCCCTAGATGCTGCCTGACCTGCTGCGCTTTTCAAGCAACACATTTCCATGAATCAATACAAAACCAATCCTATTGCCCTTAAACCGTGTACTTTGATTTGCTTCAAGGATTAATCCATCAAGAATGTCAACTGATGAATGGCTGAGGACAAAGTTCTCATATGCAAGAGGTGAAAAGTGAGAGGCCAGTAGTTCGAATTGTGAGAAAGCTGAAGGAACTGTTTCAAGAACTGGAAGCATTGGGATTTTTGCTGCCTCACTGAAGGGCAAGAAGGTGATTCAGAAAGTGCCCTGGGAAAGGAAGGGAGGGGGCAAGATCTGCAGATGTGGGATTGGAAATAAGTGGAAGCTTGTCGAGAGCAAACAGCAGTAAAACGATGGTAAATGTTTCATACTGCAGTGAGTTGACCCTGCTGTGAGCTTTGCTGGCCTGTTAAGGGAAAATAAGAAAAGAATTTTCCAAAGTTCAGGAGGTCATGAGATTGAAACAGTTCTCGTGAGCTGAATAAACACAGCAGCAAGCAGCTGAAGATTTGATAACATGGTAGATTTAAATGCAGAACAACTTCCTGTTTTCCAGAATATATGCATATTGACACTGTAAAGCACTACTGACAACACAGAAAGTGGTCTGAATTTCTTACCTTAGGACAGTTTGGTGGCAGTGGTCTTCTGGTATGTGTTAAAGTGGACAGTATTTAAATCTCAAGGATTGTGCTGAGCCCCATCCACATTACTATATCACTGAGAGGTTACTTAAGGGCTGCTGAAATGTTGTCATATGAGGAGAAATCTTCTCATGCTACAAAGGACTTGAAGAGATTTGGACTAGACTGTGTGGAATCCGCAAAGTTAAAAATCACACAACGCCAGGTTATAGTCCAACAGATTTATTTGGAAGCACTAGCTTTTGGAGCACTGCTGCTTCATCAGGTGGTTGTGGAGTATAAGATCG
Source organism: Chiloscyllium plagiosum (assembly GCF_037043375.1). NCBI lineage: Eukaryota > Metazoa > Chordata > Chondrichthyes > Orectolobiformes > Hemiscylliidae > Chiloscyllium > Chiloscyllium plagiosum. The sequence continues at coordinate 18,564,713 of NW_028270191.1, read as the reverse complement.
TAGGACACAGAATTTATATTATCTTTGCTATAAATTCTGTGTCCTATGATCGGAGACTCCACAACCATCTGATGAAGGAGCAGCACTCCGAAAGCTTGTGCTTCCAAATAAACCTGTCGGACTGTAACCTGGTGTTGTATGATTTTTAACTTTGTACACCCCAGTCCAACACTGGCACCTCCAAATCATGGAATCCACAAGTAACTCATCAGAGTTTAATACTTTTCACATCATTTTTCTTCTTCACAAACTCACCAAACTGGCATCTCTGCTTCCAGTAAGCCCACTCCCAGGAGGATGTCAGTATCTACAGTACGGTCAGCAGCTGCTGGGGGTGGGGGCAAGAGGAGGAGCCATTTGGAGTCTCTCCTTCCTCTTAACAGAAGTGACATCCTGCAGCTTCCACTTGGCTCCCTTTCCACGACTGGGACTCAGTGAGACAGGAATTCAACCCGTGCTGTACCTCACTCCATGACTCTGACAAATAAGAGCCAGCTAAGAGCTGTTCTGCTCAACGAAGGGGTATGAACCCCAATGAGTTTATTCAACATATGCCATTATTTCCCAACCTTGTCACAAATTGCCCTTGCTCTTGTCCAGTCAAACTCTCATTGCTCAATTCCTGCACACTGCTCAAACTCAAAACTACAGGTGGCAGTGCAGTGGCATGAGCAGAGCTTCCCAGGGTTCACGCTTGTGATATTGCCATGCGTAGTCAATGTATCCTTGCTTGGGATTGGAAAAAGATTCGCTGATGACAGTTTCAGGAAAGGGAGAACCTGGCTCCTCCCCCAAACTGTGACAAAATGGCAGCCTGGAGACAAGCACTTCAGTCAGTGCCCATTTACACTTGCCAACATTGTCACCCAAAATAGGAAATAAAATCCTCTCATGAAGGCCTGTGGACAGCAGCCTTTGCAGGATGCATTCTTGGAATGAGAAGATTGCTGGCAACCTGAGGATTTTTAAATCATTCTTGTTGCCCCTGAGGTGGTGAACTGTGCCATGTTATTTATATAACAAATGCTATCCTGGGCTTTGTAGGTAAACACAAGAAAGTTATGGTGAAACTTTAAAAGCTACTGGTTTGGTGTCACGTTCTGGGCCTCATACTTTATGAAGGTTATGAGGACCTTAGATATGGTTCTGAAAATATACATGAGAATGAGGTCAGCAACGAGGAGTTTTGGTTATGTGGTTAGATTGGAGAAGCTGGGATTGTTCTCCCTAGAGAAGAGAAGATTGAGGGATGATTTGACAGTGGTGTTCAAAATCTTGAAAATCTGGACAGAATAGATCGGGAGAAACTGATCCAATTTGCAAAAGGATTGAGACCAAGAGGACAATGGTTTAAGGTGGTTGGCAAAAGAAGCAACGGCAGGATGAGGCAATACATTTTCTGCAGCAATGGTGAGAGTGTTTTGGAGGAAGATTCAATCGGGACTTTCAAAAGAGAAGTGGTTCATTATCTGAAGAGAAAAGAAAAATGTAAGGCTATCTGGAAAAGGTGGCAGTGTGGGAATGGATGGGTTGTTCTTGCAGACATGGACTCAATGGGCTGAGGAGCCTCCTTCTTTGCTATTACTGTCAAGTCAGTTTTGAATATGAACAGGGTACGGAGCAGCGGTTTGAGAGCTGTTTCTGATATTTGTTTTCCTTTTAATGAAACTTGTATTTATCTTGTTTTAAATGTTTGCCAGTATAAACATGCTTTTAATGTCACCACCAATGATACTGTACTTTGAAGTTGCAAAGTGGATGAGTCACATGACATGGGGGGGGTTGAGTGTTGTTTTTTTGCTGGAATTGCCAGCCGTTTTATTTTGAAGTTTGTGCTCTCTTACTTTCATAGCTCAACTACCCAGAAAATGGAAACAGGTCACAAACAGCAAAACTTTGCCAATTTAAGTGCTTTGGTCAGATCTGGATAGCTCAGAACAGTTAAGGTATATGTGGGGCCTGGAGGAACCATCGCTTTACTGGCTTCGGTGCAATATTCACATCAGAGGCTGGCTTAGTCACATCCTCTGAAACCAGTGTTGAGCCAAAGGAAAGCTTTCTTTTAAATAATAAAATTAAGAAAAACAAAAAAGATTGCTCCGACGTCCAAAATGAAGAGCCAGGCATCAAAGTGAAAGCAAAAACCATTTTTAAACTTAATGGGATTGAGAAGAGAAAAGTATAAGTAGGTAAAGTCAATAAGGGAATTCAGGAGAAACCTCTTTACTCAGAGAGTGGCGAAAATGTAGAACTCACCTTCACAGGGAGTTTCTGAGGTGGATAACTTGGAATCAGGGGAAGCTGAATAAAAAAATGAAGGAGAAAGGAACAGAAGAAAACATTGATATGATTAGATCAAATAGGGTAGGTGGATGCTTGTGTGAGGCATGGCCATTGCCCTGTTGACCTGTTTCTGCGTCGTAACTTGATGCAACATGATGTCTTTCTCCCTCTCCGCAGTCTGGACTCAATTGGAAAAATGGGAATCACAAACAAGAGGCCATGGTCTGTCTCGCGAATGGTTCTTCTTGCTCACAATCAGAATGAACAATCAAAAGGCACATTCTGAATTTTTAACTGGACACAAAAAAAACTGTTCCAGTCTCTTCCATACACCTCCGAACAAGCCAGCTTTACATTGGTATATGAGCCATTGCATCATTCTCATCTGCTGTTAGTTTGAGCATTGCCGATGTTCTGTTTAAAATGCCCACTAAAAGAGGGTAAAGGACAGGAAGAATATCTTAATACAACCACAAGAATTGTGGCATTAGGGGGCCATTTGGGCCCTCTAGCCTGTTCTGTCTTTTTGTAAAAGATATGATTGTGGCCTCAACTGCACATTCCTATTTACTCCCAATGACTCCCTCGTCTATCAAGAATCTATCATGCTCTGTCTTAGAAGTACACAATGACCCAGCCTCTCCATCTCTCTCTGAGGAAGAGAATTGAGACAAACCACCCTCTCTGCGGAAAACAGTCTCATCATCTGTCTTAAATGGGAAACCCCTTATTTTTGGATTGTCTCCTGTTTTCTGTCTCTCCCACAAGACGAAAGATCCTTTCAATATCCACTCTGTCAAGTTCCATCAGGATTTATCTGTTTCAATAAGCTTTCCTCACAAACTTTGTTTCCTCTCATTCTTCTAATGGAGTGATTCTTCATAATTCAATGTGGCTGCCTTAGAGGTGAAGATGTGGCCAGAGATGTCACCTGGTCATGACAGGACAGGCCGCAAGAAACGTCTGCACGTACATCGATGATGTCAGTGTGTGTTGTGCATGGTGGCATCATTACCAGTGCACATATGGCTGAGGAAGAATTGAGGTGGTGAGATGAAGGCTTTGGCCCAGCTGGACAAAGGCCAGATGTGAGTAAGGTGAGGGAGGCCTGCACCAGGAGCTAGCCTCCTTTTTGCCTGGGGTTAATGGGGAGCCTGGGGTAAGATTGGGAGGCTGCAGGGGTCGTGTGACAGAAAGGCAGGCTGCTAGGAGAAAACAAGAATAGAATTCTCTCTTTTTTTTTCAGTCATGTGGGTGGCTTTATTTTACATGCAGGATACACCATCTTTAGACAGGTGGCTACTTCTTGTTGCTTGAGAATGACATAAGTTCTCTTTCTGCTCTGTGCCACCTAGAGGAAGTGTACATAGGATACTCAGGTTCTTTCTAAACTCCAATATGCCCAGCCTGTCCAACCTTTCCTCAAAGATAGTCACTCACTGCAGGTATCAGATGAGTGAACCTTCCCTGAACTGCTTCTAAGGCATTTATATCCTTTCTTAAATAAAGAAACCAAAACTGTGTGTAGTATTACAGGTGTCATCTCAACAATTCTCTGTACAACTGTAGCAAAGCATGCCCACTGTGAAATTCAATTCCTCTTGCAATAAACAACAATATTCCATTTTCCTTCCTACTCATTTGCTGTACTTGCATTCTGAATTTCTGTGATTCATGTACCAGGACACCCGGATCCCTCAGTGTCTTCAAGGTTTTGCAATCTCACTCTATTTAAACAATGTGCTTTTCTATTCTTTCGACCTAAATGTACAAGCTCACACTTTCCCACATTATACTCCCTGCCAAATGTCTGCTGTTCACTTTAGCTGGCAGCTCTCCCTGTTTAGCTCTATGCTTTCGTTCACCACCCCCCCCCCCCTTACACACTCTGGTTGGCCAGCGTGCAGCCAGATCAGGTATGTAACCTTCTTTATGTTGGTGCTTCTGGTGCAACTGCATGTTGTTGGCCTTTCCATGAAGAGCCATATTAAGTTGGATTTTGACTCACTGAAGTGAATGGGGAGGGGAATGGGGAGGCAGTGTTGGTAGCCTGACAATTAAAATAATCAGTACAGTATGGAGATGCACTTGAGTACAACCTGGCTGAATGCAATTACCTCCATGAGGCTCGAAGCTCGGAATAGCAGGGATAACGACATGATGGAGGAACAGTGGCATGCTGTTCATTTTGATTGCTCCAGACAACAGGCCGCTGAAGTAATAAATGTACCTAGGGAGGAAAAAAATAGCAACGTCAGAAGTCTGGAAGTGAATCCCAATCGAGTCATAGTGAGTTCAGCTATGTTGAGTGTCAGGCATGTAAGGCGAGGCTGGACAGTCTTTAATGTTAAGAGTATAACAGGGAAGACTGATGAGTTAATGGCGTGGATTGACACAGGGAAGTATGATATTATTGCCATCACAGAAACATGGTTCAGGGAAGGGCTGGACTGGCAATTCAACATTCCAGGGTGTAGGATCTTCAGGTGAGACAGAGGAGGGTGTAAAAAGGGTGGTGACGTTGCACTATTAATTAAGGAGTCAATTATTGCAATAAAGGAGAAATTATATCTTGGAAGAGTCCTTAAACGAGGCTTTGTGAGTAGAACTTAGGAATGTTAAGGGGCCAGCTACTTTACTGCGAGTGTATAATAGGCCCCCAAAGTGTCAGTGGGAAACAGAGGAGCAAATAAGTAGACAGTTTACAGAAGTGTGTAAGAGTAATAATCAGATAGTTATATTAGGGGATTTCAACTTTCCCACATAAATTGGGATAGTCATAGTGTTAAGGAATTAAAGGGGGCGGATTTCTTGAAACGTATCCAAGAGTTGTTTACATCAATACACAGAAGGCCCTTCAAGGGACAGCACAGTGCTGGGTCTGGTTCTGGGCAAAGAAGCCGGACAAGTGTTCAATGTGTCAGTCGGGGAACATTTTAGAAACAGCGACCACAACATGGTATGGTTCAACTTTGTTCTGGACAAGGAAAAAGTTGGCCTGCAAAAGATAGCTATGGATTGGGGGAAGGCAGATTTTATTAAACTAAAGCAGGATCTGGTCACAGTAGACTGGGAACAGTACAGGTCCAACATGTATCTTTTACAGGGAAATGTAGGAGCAATAAGTTCAGAGAACCCTGGATGTTTAAGACAATTCAGGACTGGATAAGGAAGAAGAATAGGGCTTTAGCAAGTCCAAAGGGAGCAATACAGCTATGGCCCGAGAGGAATACAAGAAGTGCAGGAGGGAACTTAAGGAAGAAATTAGAAGAACAAAAAGGGGGCATGAGAAAGGACTTGCAAACAGGATTAGGGGGAATCTTAAGATATTTCACAAATACAAACAGTCGGGCCCCATTATGGACCAAGAGTGCAACCTGCGTATGAAACCGCAGGATATTGGTAGGGTGTTGAATTAGTACTTCTCTCTGGTTTCCACGCTGGAAAAAGAGAATGTAGAGATGGAATTCAGGAAATGGGGCTGTGAGGAATTTACACAGTTTGACAGAGGAAATGGGGAGGTATTGCAGGCTCTGTCAGGCTTTAAAAAAAAATTCCTTGGTCCTGATGAATTGCATCCAGTCTGCTGTGGGAGGCAAGGCAGGAAAGTGCAAGGGCCCTGACATGAATTTTTAATTCCTCTCTGGCCACAGCGGGAAATGCCAGAGGATTGGAGGACGGCAAATGTGGTTCCACTTTTTAAGAAGGGCGGGAGAACTGAACCAGGAAATTACAGACTGGTGAGTCTCACATCAGTGATAGGAAAACTATTGGGAGAAAATTCTGAAGGAGTGAATTAATACCCACTTGGAAAGGCATGGGTTAATTAGGAATAGTCAGCATGGCTTGTTCAGAGGGAGGTCGTGTCTAACAAATTTATTAGAATATTTTGAAAATGTGATCAAGTGTATTGATGAGGGAAGTTTAGTTGATATAGTTTATATGGATTTTAGCAAAGCTTTTGACAAGGTCCCACGTGGGAGATTGATTGAAAAGGTTAAAGCACATGAAATTAAGGGAAACTTGATAAGATGAATCAGAAACCTGGTTATCTAATAGGACACGAGCTGAAAATGTGTTGCTGGAAAAACGCAGCAGGTCAGGCAGCATCCAAGGAGGAGGAGAATCGACGTTTCGGGCATGAGCCCTTCTTCAGGAATTTTTCTCCAGCATCTGCAGTCCTCACTTTCTCCTATCTAATAGGACACAAAGGGTAGTGGCAGAAGGCTGTTTGAGTGACTGGAAGCCTGTGTCCAGCAGTGTACCACAAGGATCAGTACTGGGAGCCTTATTGTTTGTTATATACATAAATGATAGAGATGAAAATGTAGGGGGGAATGTTCAGCAAATTGCAGATGACGCCAAGATTGATAGAGTGGTTAATGGCAAAAAAGATGGTTGTAGGTTGCAGGAAGATATAGATGGGTTGGTCAGATGGTATTGAACCCTGATAAGAGCAAGGTGATGCACTTTGGAAGAAGAAACAAGATGAGGGAGTATTTAATGAACAGCAAGACACTGGGTAGCTTAGAGGAAAAGAGGGATCTTGGGGTAATTATTCCCAGGTCCTTGAAGTTGGCAGAGCACATCAATAGGATAGTTAAGGCGGCATATGGGACACTTGCTTTCATTAGTCACGGCATGGAGTATAGCAGCAAGGAGGTCATGTTGGAGCTGTACAGGTCAGGCCCCAGCTGGAGTACTGTGTGCAGTTCTGGTCACCTCACTCCAGGAAGGATGTGACAACACGTGAGGGGGTCCAGAGGAGGTTCGCCAGGATGTTGCCTGGGATGGAGAAACTGAGCGATAAGGAGAGACTAGAGAGGCTTGGATTGTTTTCTTTAGAACAGTGGAGACTGAGGTGGGGATATGATTGAGGTGTACAAGATTATGAGGGGTACAGACAGGGTGAATAGAGAGCAGCTGTTCCCCTTGGTTGAGAAGTCAATCATTGGAGGGCATAATTTTAGGGTAAGGGGCAGGAGATTCTGAGGGGATCTGGGGGAAAAGAAACCTTTTCACTCAGTGGGTGGTGGGAATCTGGAATGCACTGCCTGGGGAGGTAGTGGAGGCTGGAAACCTTACAACCTGTAAAAAATATTTGGATGAGCACTTCAAAAATAACATGCAAGCTTATGGGACAAATGCAGGAAACTGGGATTAGTGCACTTTTAGTGGTAGCTATCTTGGTGCAGACTCAATGGACTGAAGGTCCTTTTTAGTGCAGTTTGCATCTATGAAAAATACCTACGTTTTTGCCTGTGACTTTACCTGACTACCTTCACCCAGTTACAGAAAATAATAGCTAACACACAACATAAAATTTTGCAAACACGTTAACTTTTCACCTCTTAATGTAAGGAATAGACATTGGAGACCGTGCTTATACAATAACAGTCCAAGAATACCAGACCCTGCCCCAGCCTCAGCTCACCTGCTGCAGAAACTCTCATCCACGCTCTGACAATGCCTGACTTATACTCCTCAACTTAATGTTTGCATGTTCACGTTCCAAAGCACTTCTGGCTGATCTCTCATATTCTACCTTCTGAAAACACGAGGTCCTCCAAAATTCTGCTGCTTGTGCCCTAACTTGCAAATTAATCCTGATCCTGCAATGCCCAATGCTCACTGATCTAACTTGCTCCCAGTTTGGCAATACCCCAGTTTTCAAATCCCTTCACTCTATGGTCTTACGAACCACCACCCCCCTCTCTATAATCTCCTCCAGCCTCCAAAATTCTCTGGGAATCTGCATTCCTCCAATTCGGGCCTCTTCAGCATCCCAAATTTAAACGTCCCATCACTGGGACTGTGCCTTTAGCTGCCTGGGCTGCAAGCTCTGGAATTCCCTCCCTAAATCTCTCCACCTCACTTTCCTCTTTTAAGGTACTTCTTAAAACCTATCTCTTTAACCACGCTTTTGGTCATCTGACTTAATACCTCCTTATGTGACTCAGTGTCATTGTTTGGTTTCTGATGCTCCTCTGAAGCACACTGAAATATTTAATTACATGAAAGATGGTATGTAACTGTAAATTGTTATGGTTTGGTCCTGTCAGTTACAGTTCCAAATCGGTTGGGTCCATTTGTTGACTTTCCCACTGCCATTGCCCCTGGACTTGGAAAGCTCTGTTCAATCTCCTGCTCTGCCTCAGTCATTTTGAGAAGGCCCCCACAGGATCCTTTGCTATTTGTGTTGATTAATTCTTGTCTCTGCTCCAGTAGTAACATCACTGTTCTCTGGCTTAACTCCATCACGTTATTTGACATCAGTTCATTTCTCAAGATCAGTACGTTCCACAGGGTCTCTGGAGGCAGTTCTCCAGGAGACATGTTGTTCCCACTCTACGTCCTCCTCCCTGGACAGTTAAAAATGGCAACTCACCCAAGCAGTGTGTGTGCGTGCATATGTGTGTGTTATAGAGACAGTGTGTGTGTGTGAGGGTCTGTGTCTTTGTCATTGCCTATCACAAAAGGAGGCCACCCCTCCCACCTCCAGTTTGATGATGCCTAATTTCAACATCCTTATTGCCATGCTGAGATCACGTAGACGGATCTAGGCCTGTTACTGAACTCCCAGTTGCCAGCACTGTTCTGAAACCCAGCCTGCAGTGTAAATCTGACACATTCTCAGCAATCCAGCCACTCTTTGGAGGATCCTGTCAGATAGAATATCTCGGGATATATCTTGGAGTCCCATCAGAAAAAGAAACAGTAAAACTTGCGAATGCCTCACACCGGTCTGACTTGTCTTGTATACTTCAAAATGGAGCTGAAGTGTGACAAGTAGATTCATTACCAAGTATTTGCAGTTTTTTTTACTGGCTTTCCCTAAGGTGTCACCCCTGATTGGAGAAAGTGAGGTCTGCAGATGCTGGAGATCAAAGTTGAAACTTTATTGCTGGAACAGCACAGCAGGTCAGGCAGCATCCAGGGAACAGGAGATTCGACGTTTCGGGCACAGGCCCTTCTTCTTTCCTGAAGAAGGGCCTGTGCCCGAAACGTCGAATCTCCTGTTCCCTGGATGCTGCCTGACCTGCTGTGCTGTTCCAGCAATAAAGTTTCAACAACTCACCCCTGATTGGGCCCAGCTATGTTTCCATGGCAGATGAACCCTCTCTCACCTGGTCTGCGAAGGCTGTATCGCAGGAGCCACTTTGTCCTCACAGAATTTCCTCATGGCAAGTGTGCTGAGAGCCTGGTCAGCCCTGCATTAGCAAAACAGAAATGAAAAGCTATTCATCCATAAACCTGCAGAAGGCCATAGGTTTGAAGCCCAGTCCAGAGACTGGAGCAGAAAGTCCTGAGTTCCACTCCAGTGCAGTGCTAAGGGAGTGCTACACAGCAAGAGAGGCGCTATCATTGGGATGAGGCATTAAGCGGAGACTCAGTCTGCCTGTTTAATACAATGAAAGATGGGGTGTTCAAAAAAGAACAATTTCTCCACTTGATGGTTAAGACTCAAGAAACATCATTAAAAAAATCAATCATTCATATAAGAGCATAAAAAACAGAGCTACACTTCCCCTTCTTCCAATATATAAGACAATGATTGATCTTCTTAACTCCATCTTCCTGCATTGTCCCCATATCCCTTAATTCCCTGCTGTTTTGAACATACTCATCGACTAAAAACCCACAATCCTCTGGTATAAGAATTACAAATATTCAGAAACCATTTTGAGTGAAGACATTTCTCCCCATCTCAGTTATGAATTATCCTGAAACTGTGAACCTGTGTTCTGCAGCCAGGGGAAATATTTTCTCACCATTCTAAGCCCCTTAACAATTTTAGATGTTGAATGAAATCACTTCTCATTCTTTTGTGGCCTAATTATTTCATTCCAGGAACCAGAAGATTAGATTAGATTCCTTACAGTGTGGAAACAGGCCCTTCAGCCCAACCAGTCCACACTGACCCTCCGAAGAGTAACCCACCCAGACCCATTTCCCTCCAACTAATACACCTAACACTAAGGGCAATTTAGCCAATTCACCTGACCCACACATCGTTGGACTGTGGGAGGAAATCAGAGCACCCAGAGAAAACCCACACAGACACAGAGAGAATGTGCAAACTCCACACAGACAGTCACCCGAGGCTGGAATTGAATCTGGGATCCTTGTGTTGCGAGGCAGCAGTGCTAACCACTGAGCCACCGTGCAGCCCAAAGGTTTGCTGCGCCAGTGTTTTCTGAAACCTTTTCCGGTCTGATCTCATTTTTATGCCTCAGACTTTGTGTCAGCCAAGTGAAATTTTTATTTGGGGGGGGGGCGGGGAGTGAGTTTGAGAGTTGGATGGGAGAGGGGAGCACTTCAGTTGTTGATGTAATTGGGGGAAGATGGTCATGAAAAGGCAGAGTCTAGATTAGAGTGGTGCTGGAAAAGCACACTCGGATGCTGCCTGACCTGCTGTGCTTTTCCAGCACCACTCTAATCTAGACTCTGGTTTCCAGCATCTGCAGTCCTTGTTTTTACCCTATAAAAAGGCAGAGTTCCTCCAAAAAAAACCTACCCATTCACAGGCTTTCTCACAGCAATAGTAGGGCCTCAGAGAGCAGCCCACTAGGCCACGTTCACCAATAAAGCAAACGCATGTGTTTTAAGGGGCCTCGCAGCTGTCAGAAATCAAACTGAACACCATGAGAGTCGTGCTACCTCAGAGTTCGCAATTCCACTGAGATTCACAACCCACAGTTCAGGACACCCTGCTCTAAGGCAAGTATGCCCTTCCTTAGGTAAGATGATTAAAACTCTACTATTTCTGGGTTTGTATTGTGCGCAAATTACATCAGCCTACATAACCACAGTGATGGCCTTCTAAAAAGGATCTTATTGGTTGTACTGTTCTAAGAATGTGACAAGGCTCCAAATAAAAGCTTTATGCCTGGGTTACCTTGAGCCCATTGGTGTCTACAAATGGAATCATTTGAAGTGAGTCATCCTGCACTTTCTCATCTAGACGGTGCAGCAAAGTACATGGGGGAGGGGTTCGTTTCCACCTGCCTACAATTACTGGCCTATAATGTGAGGGTAAGAAGCGTTCACCAGTGAACACTATCAATTGGAATTCCGAACAAGGTCCATTTGCACGTGCTTTTCATCATGCCAGTGGCTGACTGGGCCCTGGCTTAGAGGGGCAGGGGAAACCTCAATAAACTGACCCCTTCAAATTTTATGCGAAAGTTGTAGATGCTGGAGATCAGAGTCAAGATTAGAGTGGTGCTGGAAAGCATGGCAGGTCAGGCAGCATTGAGGAGCAGGAAAATCAACGTTTTGGGCAAAAACTCTTCATGATTCCTGATGAAGAGCTTTTGCCCGAAATATCAATTTTCCTACTCCTTGGATGGGATTTTCCAGCACCACTCTAATCTTGACCCTTCAAATTTTATCCTGCTGTCCTGTTTGACAACTGCCTTTGGCATCTCCTGGTGCCATCATCTCATAGAGTAGTTACAAATCCAGTGTTTCCCTACTCAAATCAAGTGCTCACCCTGCAGAGATCTTGCTGTAATGCATGTATGCTGCAATGATCACTCCTGTTCGACCTTTGTTGCCCTGTTGAGATACAAGTGTAAAGATGGTTATTGTAATCAACTCAATACCATTTACAGCAGTTCAAAACCATGAGAAGTCTGATAGTAATAAACTGTTCCCGAAGGGTCGAAATATGGAGGCAAAATAGTTGTTACGCAGTGAGTAGGTAGGATGTGGAGTGCACTGCCTTCAAAACAGAAATGGATAATTATCCAAAGAGAAAATAAAATGCATGGCCGCAGGGAAACAGTGAGCAAGTGGGACTGTTCTTGCAAACATCCAGTATCAATATGATGGCCTCCTTCAATGCTGTAACCATTCTGTGATTCTACAGGCAATTGGCCATGTTGTAGTTCAATCATGCAGAACAGGGCTGGGGTGGCATGCTACTCCACTCTAAATCAGTACCCACTCCTGAGAACAAAGCTTTGCTGGGTCTGACAGCCTGGCATAGTTTGGCTTGTCACCACAGTGCCCAGCCCTCCAAAGTTACAAAGGTTTAATCCTCAGTTAGCCTCCAAGGTTGGGGAAAATCAGACTGACTTTATCCGAACAGGAGGGGTTTGTGTGTAGGTAAGATCAGGCTCGACTGTGAAACACCACACGACTGATCAGTCTCACCATGTTTCACTGCTCATGCCAACATATACTGGGTGAAATAATGAAGGCCAATGGCACTATTGAAAGGCAGCGCCTTTAGGAGAATGGGGGATGCGGGGGGAGGGCAGCGTGGACAATAAATTGCTACCTACAATTGGACCTTAATAGTGGATTCGGGACATTGGGGCAATAAACCGATCTAATCACTGCAGCTACCAAGTAGGGTTTGCGTCAGCGTTTTCCGGGAGACTCAGGTGTCTATTTGCCCTGAAATTGAGGGGGTGAAAAAATCCAACTTTTTAAAATTGGATAATCTGGGCACTTCTGTGATCTGGTTTCACGTGGAACCAAAGTTCTACTCCAGATTGTGAGAGACAAAGTCCTGAAGTGAGTCTTCAGTGTTTAGGTTCTATGTCCTTGAGGGTCACAACCAGTGCACCCAACACCCCTTCATATCAATGGCAAAATGTAATGATGCTACATCCTTTGCAGCAATGCTTTAGGATTTTACAATTGATGTGGTTTTCAATCTATCCAATCAAGTCAGCTGAAGTCATTTTAATAAAAACACTCTGAAGCTGATGGCAATAAGTCTTCAACTTAGCAACACTCCAAGCTGTGGCCTGTGGAGGGGGTGCAGTGTACCATATTAAATAACAGCGGCCTACTTTTGCAGGGTTGGACATGCTCAACTGGGTATTTCCCATCAGTAAGGAGGAAATAATTTGCAGTAACACTGAGGAGACATGGATGGTTTCCTGCCCCGATTTTCCTTTCTTGGTCTCATCAGGAGCCCTTGCGCACTGACCTTGCAGTGTAGAACCACGACATGATGGGAGTCTGAGTTCAGCCACATCTCCATGGCTTTGCAGATGGCACAGATCTTGTCCAAGGGAGGAGCATGAAAATCAGGCCAGCCAAAGTCATGAACCTGGAAATCAAAAGCACAGCAGCAGTTTGGGAGGGATTGCAGTTCAGAAGGTATAGAGGTGTTAATGACACAAACATTTAATCTGATGCTGCAAATTCACTGAGTGGCACCAAACTGCAAACTGTGACTGGCCACAAGCTAAGAATAATGCGCACTTCCTGGACTATACCAGATTCCATGGTGCTTGTATGAGAACAGAAGAAATAGGAGCTAGAGTGCGCCATTTGGCCTGCCAAGCCTGTTCCACCATTCAATAAAATTGGGGCTGATCATCTACCTTAACTCCACTTTCCTGCACCATCTCTGAGTTCGCTAGTACCCCGTAAACTTACTGACCTCAGTACTGAACATACTCAATGGCTAGGCTCTCTGGGAGACAGAATTCCAAAGCTGCACAATTCTCTGAACCAAGACATTTTCCCTTCCCTCAGTCCTAAATGGCTGACTTTTTATCCCGAGAATGTGCCCCCACATTCTAGATTCCTCTGCCAGGGGAAAACAACCTCTGAGTTTCGACTGTGTCAAGCCCCTACAAAATGTTATGTTTCAATGGGATCATCTCTCATTATTCTAAACTCCAGGGATAAGAGGCTTACCCTACTTAATCTGTCTTTTCTTATTCATTCATGGGATGTTAGTGTTGCTGGCTTGGTTAGCAGTTATTGGCCTGGAGAAGGTGGTGGGTGTTAAGCTGCCATCTTGGACCGCTGCAGTCCAGTGTGTAGGTATCCCACAGTTGTGAAGGGAGTTCCAGGATTTTCACCCAGCGATAGTAAAGAAACAGCAATATAGTTCCAAGTCAAGGTGGTGTGTAGCTCGGGGTGGAACTTGCAGGTGGTGATGTCCCCATATATCTGCTGCCCTTGTCTTTCTAGGTAGTAGTGGTCATGTATTTGGAAGGTACTGTCAAAGGATGATCCCTTCATTCAGTCTAGTGAACCTTCATTGTACTCATTTTGAAACAAGTACAGGGCCACACATGCTGTCAGCTTGAAAATGGAGAGGTTTGCATTTTCAGTCAGTCTTAATCTCACATTGGTCTAAACTCGAATTTACTTTAGAACTACAAATGTCTGAAAAACAAAATGAGAATTCAAACAGACGTACCTTGGGGTTGAGTCTGCAAATGTCTTGCCTCTTTTCGGAGAGATTGAAAAGCTATGAAAGAAATGAGGTTATTTTAGATTGATTGAGTGAGGGGGTGCACTGGTATCATACAATCCATATAGTGCGGAAGCCGGAATTTCGGCCCACCAAGTCCATACTGACCATCCAAAAAAGCGTCGCACTCAGACCCACCCCCCTACCTGTAACCCTGCATTTCCCATGGCTAATCCACCTCGCCTGCAAATTCTTGGTCACTATGGGCAATTTAGCATGGCCAATCCACCCTAACCTGCACATGTTTGGACTGTGGGAGGAAACCGGAGCACCTGGTGGAAACTCATGCAGATACAGGGAGAATGTGTAAACTCCACACAATCGCCTGAGAGTAGAACTCAGGTCCTGACACTGTGAGGCAACAGTGCTACTCACTGAGCCACCGTGCAAGGATGACGTGGTGGTGCCTATTAGTAACTGAGAATCATTGTGAATGGCTCCATTGCCTTGGATACACCATGGGTGATGGCATATTCTTGTATGGGCTAGGAGGGAGTCCTAGTTGTTGCAAATCAATTTTAAACCACAACCCCTCATCATACAATGCAGAAAACATGTCAGAACAAAAACCAAGTGTTTCTGTTTATGCTCTTGTGAAAGCACAAGTTTCTGCCCATTCACTTGAAAACCAATGGGAAATCAGGAATGCAGAGACAGAAAACCTCAACGACATTTTTAACCCAGCACCTTCTGCAGCCACTCTGCAACCTCGCTACTAAATTCCCTTGCTACTGCTCATTCTCAGATTACATGTATGGGAATTTCTCAAAATACCAAGTTAGCAAGTTATTCCTTTGCAAAAGAAGCCGTTCAGCCCATCGAATTCATGCTGCCACTCTATAGAATCTGTGGTATTCACAGGAAGGTGCAAACGACCACAAATTTCGATCAATTAATTGCAAAGGCAGCTGGTCCCACTCAGGGATCCTCTTGGAACCTTTTGCAGCTTTTTTCACTATTGTTGTGAAGTTTGTTTTGATGGAATATTTTGCTTTAGTTTTTGCCAGTGATATCAGTAGGGTAACTGAGAAGATGCCAAGTTAAACTCAGCACTGAACCAATCCCGACTTAATGACTGTATCCATATATCTGCTGATGTCTATTAATTCAGCTCTATCTCACTTGCAATCTCAGTAATTCCTTCATGTTAAGATGACGCCATAGGTACTTGCTGTTCAGACAAAAACATCACCTCAAAAGTGATAGACAAGGAGGAGATGTTAATCATAATTCAATAGAACTGCCAGCAGAACTAAATCTCCAAGAGCATCAAGGACCAGTGGGGATTACCAATGAAGGTTGAGAAAATACTTTCTTCTGCTCTTGGCTTTCTCTTCTGCCAGACTCACACCAGGATTTGTATAATTGTGCAGGGACCAGCAGTTCTGCAATGTCTCAACCAAGTCACTGCATCCTATGAACTACTTGGTGGGGGTGTTGGTGCATCCTGCACATCTTTGCACCCCCAATAGTACGCATAACAAAACTGCCCCCTTCCACCTCCATAACATTGCCTGATCTCAGTTTATTCACCACTGAAACCTTTTTCTCTGTCTTCATTGCCTTTAGATGTGACTATTCCATCACACTCCCAGTTGGTCTCCCACATTCGATCATTTGCAAATTTGTGGTCATCAAAAATTCTCTTAACTCACACCAAGTCCCATTCTCTGATCTCCCTTGTAATCGCTAACATACAATGGCTCTTGGTCAAGCTGCATCTTGATTTTCATTCTTGTTTTCAAACACCTCCATGGTCTCAACCCTCCCGATCTCTATAATCTTTTCCAGCCACATAACCTTCCAAGATAACTGTCGTCCTCTAATTTTGGCCTGTTTGTGCATTCCCGGTTACTATTGTTCCACCAATGGCAGCTGTGCCTTCAGTTTCCTGGGTGCTAAGCTCTGGAATTCCCTCCCTACACCTCTCCATCTCTCTTTCCTCATTTAAGGCAGTCCTTAGAACTTATCTCATAATCTGAACTAACATTTCCTCATGTGTCTTGGTGTCTTACTTTGTTTTATCATGCTTCTGTGAAGCACCTTGAGCCTTTTATATGAATATAAATTGCTGCTGTAATCACCAGAAAGTCACTACCCCCAAGGGCTGATTTCAACCTTTCTGATGCAAAAAGGGTCAAAGAGATGGGAGGACAACACTAATTTTAAATCCCTGAGCTCTCGCTCAGGCCAAAACAGCACACATTGAAGATTGAAGCTGGTGACCTTCTCAATCTATGGGACTCTGCCACATTAAACCATCGTGACACCACATAATAGTCTTAAAATGTGCTCTATACGTAGATTATTGCATCCATATTATGAAAAGGATATAGAGGCAGTAGAGAGAGTGCAGGGAAGATTTACAAAGATGATCTTGGAAATGGATGTGGGCATTTTTATCAGGAAAGGATTGAAAGACTGGGTGTCTTCTCTCCTGGAGGAGACATATGGAGGTCTTTAAAATTATGGAGGATTTTGATAGAGTAAATACAGAGAGAATGTTTCCTCTTCTGGGCAAAAGCAGAACTGGAGACCATCAATACAATAAATCCTCAAGAAATTCAATACAGAATTCAAAACAAAGTTCTTCACTTGCAGTGAGAACCCACTACCACAGGGTTGAAGTGAATGGTATAGTTGCATTTCAGGGGAAACCAGATAAGTATCTGAAGGAAAAGAAAGAACAGAAATTGCTGGCAAAGCTCAGCAGGTCTGGCAGCATCTAGGGGAAGAAAGCAGAGTTAAAAATTCGAGTCTGGTGACTCTTCATCAGACTTTGTTGGACTCACAACATTAACTCTGCTTTCTTCCCCCAGGTGATGCCAGACCTGCTCAGTTTTGCCAATAGTTTGTTTTTGTTTCAGATCTCCAGTATTCACAGTTGTTTGTTAGATTTAAGTGTCTGAAGGAGAAAGGAATAGAGAGTTACAATTACAAACTTAGATGAGGAAAGATAGGAGGAGAGCTGAGTGGAGCAGTAACATCAGCATGGACTAGTTAGATTAAATGTCCTGCTCTTGTGCTGTGTATCTTATATAATTATTCAGTATTACAACTGTATGCATAAACGTAGAAAAACAGTCCAAAGTGTGCATTTTTGCAGGAACCTGCTACAAACCAATTTCACTGACTGCCCTGAGCTGCTCAATTTCGAAAAATGGGAACTTCACCAAGTAGCTGTCTCCATGTTTGGATTTCAGCATCTGGGCCACCTCTTTCAGATTACTGCGGTATCGTTGCTCCTCAAGCACTGGTGGGAAGAAGACTGAAATAATCCGCTCTGTGATGTATGTCAGGTCAAAGTCGTAGTTTCGCTCCATGACGTGGTCCACACTGAAGCTCCTGCTCGAAAACAAGATGGCAAGTCTTGATTACAATCTGACATCGGGGCAACAGCAGCCATGGGCTCATCAAGTAGTGTCAATGTTAAACTATGAGATTAGTAACTCAAATGTCACAAGGTCAAATTCATCCCTGATTTAATCCACTAATCTTTTAAGGCTAATGAAACCCCCAATTGATGCACTCATGTGGTCCTGCGGAGGGAGGCTGCTTTATTTGACTGTCCATTACTTTAGTCCTATCTTCTTCTTGTTTATTATTCTGCATTCTTGTTACAGAGGCAGGAAACAAGAGGCAGGAGTGTCTTTGGGGGCTGGGTGTTGGGGTAGTGCTCACTACAGTTAATTTTTTCTTGTAGGCGAGCCCTGAGTCACCATGGAGATGGGTTCACTGACAAAACAAAGGTCATAGGTGTGGTCTTCCAGCTTCGGAGATGAAACCTAGCTGCAGTGTAAGGTAAGTAACTGAAAGGGTGTTTCAACAAGAAGGTGCCTACTCAGCATCTTCTTAAAACATTATATAATGCAAGTACAGGAAGCAACCAAGCCAACGATGTTGGTGGTGTGGGGGTGGGGGTGATTCAAGCTCCTCCACAGGGCAGCTTGTCCTGAACCACCACCACCATCACCACAGGTTGATGGGGACAGCCTGTATTACTTTGCACAGCAGTTTCAGCAGTGCCTGTTTCTGAGTTCTGGAACTACCAGCCAATCAGATTGACCAACAGCTCTCAAAACATTTCCATGGGGTGGGTTTGAGTAACACACACACAAACACACACAATCTCCTTTTCTTATTATTTAGAGACACTCCCTTGACAAGAGGAAGTGTCAACCAGGCTTTGGGAGTCACTAAGTTGAAAGCAATTGTTAATGGCAGCTGGAGCAGTTTAACATTGTCTTTCAAAATTGCTTAAATCTATAACAAATCCAATTACTTGTCCCTTTCTTAATCAGTGTTGGAATATTAAACTGGAAAAGAAAAAACTACAGAAGAACTGTAAATGAGATCAGTTCACCATTTACCACAATCCCAACCAGACAGTCTATTAGATCAGCCCAATGTTAGTACAAAACCTTTCAGTGTGTTTCCCACGAGGATTGTTCATTCTTTGTAACCCTGTGGCAGAGAAGTTTTTAAAATGTCTCTCCAGTACCCTAGATCACGCTGTACCCAGCACTTTCCCAAAACTATTCAATTGTCTCAATTATCTACTTTTAAAATGAGTTGAGTGTTTTTACCTTGGTAGGGTGCTTCTTTGATGGGTGCTTTTCAAAGATTTTGTTGACCCCTAGTGCATTGAAACAAAAATGGACAATATTGAAACCCAATGAATATGGAAAACCTCCTCCTACTGTACCAGGCAGTCGGGTCTTTGAAAGAGCTTTTTTGATTCTTTCATATTTAATAATGTTTATCACGACTGTGTAGGTTGGAAACTGGTAAAGACACCCTTATCAGTGAAGCATCATACTGCAGACTTGGACTCGCTTCCAGGGAAAGTTCATAACAACGAAAATACTTGTTTTACAAGTTCATTGTCAGAAGCTGCAGAGTTGTTTACAGAGTGACAGAAAAAAAGACTTGCATTTCTATAGTGCCTTTCACAAACGGCCTCAAGGCAATCAAAAATGCATTATAGACAATAAAGTGCCCTTAGAACTATAGCTGCATTGTAACAATGCATGCAGTTTGTGAACAACAAGATCCCACAAAGAGTCTGTTGGTCACCATAGCCTGACCAGACCAAATGGGTGCTCCCTCATTCGAGAAAGACAACTGGTGGCGATTTAACCTGAATGTCACCATGCCTCACTCAAGGTGAGAGATTAAGAAAGGCAGCCCTTCATAGTAACCTCAGCCAGTGATGGGAATTGAACTCAGGCATCACATTACTTTACAAACCAATCATCCAGCCAATTGAGCTAAACCAGCCCCCACAAAGAGTGATAAGATAATGATCAGACCATTTGTTTGAGACATTAGTTGAGGAATGAACATTGGCCCAGGTCACTAAGTGGGTGGGGACACAGCAGCCAAGGGATTTTTGTAACTCACCTGAGCGCGCAGACATGGGCCACTGGTTAACATCTCATTCAACTGACAAAAACTAGACAGATTTACAGAGAAGGCTATGTGTACTCAGAGAGAGATGGCAACAGGTAGACAACACCTATTCGGTATCAACACACGCGATCAGGAAATAGGCAAACAAACTGATGGACATACATTATATGAGATTGAACCATGAGACAGAGACAGGTGTTAAAGAGAATATACTTGGAGAGGTACAGAGAGAAACACTTGAGAATGAGACAATCAGAGACTGAGGCCTCACAGGACCAATGTGACTTCAATGGCTTTTGTTCCCTCCAAACTACGTTATGCCTCCATACTCAGAAGGGTTTTTCGTGTACATAGGTCACGATCATATACAAAATGAGGCATTTATTTAACTCTCTGCACTGGAGAAATGCCAAGCACTCACTGGCACAGGTTCTAAAATGCCTGCTTGACCACTGTCTCAAAAATTGTGATGGTTTCAGAATGGTCCAAGCTTTTTTCAGAACAGCATTGATTTCAGACAGTATCAGCAGCACCTCTCAGGAACCACAAGGAGGAAAACATAATCCTTGTGAAAGAGTCTTGAAAAGGCTGCCAATTGATGTTTGTCATCAAGGAAACATCACTCAACACCCTGTGATTTGTGGGAATGAAAGAGGAGAAAACAGGAGGGGAGGGGGTAAAAATGGCAGAAAAGAGCCAAGACCAGAGAGATGAAAATGATGAATAGAAAGAAGAATCAGAGGTAAGGGGGAATCCAATTCCAAAATGGGCTCGAAAATATTAATTCCTTGCCTGCCAACAACTTTAGTTACACCATCCCAAGTGTGTAAATACATTTACAGACAAATTTAAATAGAGCAAGAACACTCACTCTGTGCAGGAACTTTATTTATCTGGAAAGATATAGCCTCCAGCCTTTGATATTTTAACCTAGGCATGTGGGCACATGCCAACTTCACAATGCTTAATACATACGCACATACATCTACACATGCACATACATACTGTTCCTGGCAGATTATGTATTTTACTCACCAAATGCTCAATATTCTTTACGGTTCCAGTACCCTTTCTTGGCTGTGGGAAATCGGAAACAGGAAAGTTATTAACTGACGCATTAACAAAACTAGCCTTTTTCCTGCAGGAATGTACAACAAGCTAATTCTGGGCACTCATCCAGCCTGACATGACAGAAATGTCACGTGCTTATATCTCACTACCCCACGCCCCTCCCACTTCTATCCTCCTGCATTTCCCAATTGTAAGAGGAGTCAAGAATGTCCTGATTCAGAATTTTCAAAAGCCACAAATAACCACAGAGTTGGAAAACATAAGCACCAAGGATTTTGTTCCAATGAAGAAATGTCTCCATGAAATCATGGACTGGTTTTAGCATAAGAGGAGGTGACTGAGCTTGCCATGTCCATGCTGATTCTCTGCAATATCAACTCAGCTAGTCCCATTTCATCACCCTCTTCCTGGAGCTTTCCAAACTTCTTTTTCTTCAGGTAATTATCCAAATCCCATTGAAACACCACAACTGAATCTGCTTCTATCACATGCTGAGACAGTGCATTCCAGACCTACACTTAAATAATGTAAAAAGGTCTGTCTTGGTGCGGCCTTTTTTTTCTGCCATTCACCTGTGTCCTCTCATTTTCAATCCTCCCGCCAACAGGAACTGTTTCTGTCTAGCTACTCTGTCCAGGTCTCACATGACTTTAAATGTCTCTTATTAAATCTCCTCTCATCGTTTTTCTAAAGAGGAGAGTTCCAGTTACTCCAATCTATCCAAATAACGTTTTGGACCCATTCTCATTCAGCGGTTTTTGCAGGAATTTCGTGCTTCTGGTCGGAAAACTGCACTCTAGATCACAGAGTGATTTTACATCAGAAAAATTTCTCTGTAAAATTCTCGTCCTGAATATCATGGAGTGAAATTGGAGAAGACAAAAAGGAGTGAACAATGAGTGTTCTCTGTAAGAGAAATCTGGTCAGCATGGATGGGTTGGACCAAAGGGTCTGTTTCCATGCTGTACATCTCTATGACTCTATGACTCTATAACTATAAAAATGAAGCTCCCGCTGATCAGCCCTATCACCAGCCTGCCACCCCAGAGGAGCGCACAGATTCCTGACAATGCGGAATCACAGCTTAAAATACCCCATACTCTACAGTTTCTTCTTCCCTTGTTTGTCAATTGTATTACTGAAACAGAACTTGAAGCAGGCACATTATAATGCTATTTATTTCAGCCGAGACATAATTTTATATGCAACACTATACGTATAAGGTAGAGACATTAATAAGTAGAATGTAAGCAAATAAAAGATTTTAAAAAGATAATTAAGTGTACAAATTGGTTTCCATTCAAAGGCATGAAAACTGCACATCGTCTTTACTTTCAATTATTTACAATTGTCACATACAGTCACTGATGTGTCTTGTAACATAAATTATTGAAAATCCATTTAAACATTAGCCTGAGAAAGTTTCAGTCAATACTTAAACACTGCTAAAAAGATGCATAAAATTTAAGCTTTGTGTCTTGCACTCATTAGGACTGGGATGCAAGAAAACAAACTTCATAATGGAACACCAATTTTTCGATTCAATTAATTCAAATATAAGACTGTTTTTCTCCAAAGTCTGATTAACCTGTTGGTGCATGCCGGTATTTTTGTTGGTATCCATATATTTTTTTAAATTCCAAACAAATTAGAAAAAGGATACAGAACCAGAATCAATGCCCAACACCAACGCCAACTGGGAGAAAGTGAGGACTGCAGATGCTGGAGATCAGAGTCGAAGAGTGTGGCGCTGGAAAAGCACAGCAGGTCAGGCAGCATCTGAGGAGCAGGAGAGTCGAGCTTTTGGGCATAAGCCCTTCATCAACATTCACTGATTTGCATTTATTTAATGAATGTATTTTTATGTAGTAAAAGGATTAAATGAAGAGCAAAAAAAGCCACAGGTATGGCACATGTACCTTCCAAATGTCAAAGACCAAAGACCACTCATTCTAAGTTTTGTTTCTTGTGTCCAAGTCTGGTTGATTGCAAGACAAGAAGCTTCGACTTTCTGTTTCTTTTTAGCAATGTTCAAGTCCTGTTCTGTCAAGCAATACCTCAGTATCATGCAAATTCATCATACAGTGGAGACCCCAGAGAGGCAAATCTTTATTTAAGTTTTCATTTTGCGAGTTAACTTTTCCCTGAATCACATTAGCATAGAAATAGCCTAAAAGTATTACGTCTGGTAAAGTAACAGCCATTGTTTAATTGTGGGGATAAACAGTTTACCATTATGCTGCACTTTATGGTTTCAAACCATCATTTTAACAAGAAAGTCATCATTCTCAAAATAAAAGTGGAATACTAAATCTTGATTATGACTGGTGTTTTGGTTTGAGCAACAGGTTTTCTGATTGCAATGATTATCATTTGGAACATAACTGAAACAATAAATTATTCTGAATGACATATTAGAACTTTTTTTATTATGAGAAACAGTAGCTGGCAAAAGTCAGCCTGACACATCTGAAGTTAAGTTATACTTTAAAAATGACTTCACTGGCAAAATTATAATCAAAATAAAGAAGAAAAAATTATACAGAGTTCGTTCCATTTTAATGTTAATATTTGTTCTGTATATACATATATTATTTATTAGATATGTAAATTATATAATTTTACCTAATCTACCAATGATACTTGGCAACGGGTCATGTACTGTATTTGGTTCAGAAATGCCAAGCTTGTATCTTGTGGCTCCCAGTAGTTTTTATTTTTGGCAATTTATTATAAAAAATGGTTCTTCAGATTAAAATTGCTTGTTGACCCTGAATTAATAGATTTTAAAAGAGCAATTAACTAACAAGGATAAAAGCCTGCAGAAAGCAAACATATTAAAACCAATGTACATCAACAGTATGGAAGGAGTAAGCCTGAAGCTTGTGGACAGCAAATTAGTTAAGACGTTGATTATTTCTATGACAAATATGGCAGGATGACCACTTACACAGAATATGTGCAAGAGGAAGGAACTTTCACACACACACACACACACACTCAATGTACGCAAACTTCAACAATATTATCTAGGAAATTTCCTAGGAACGGTATCAAGGCCTGTACAATCGCAGCTACTTGTACAAATTTATTGCCGAACGAGCCCAATGCCAGACTTACTTTCCGATTCATTTAATTTCCGTTACCACATGGCGATCACCTTTCTGAGGCTGACAACCTCCTCAGCAGTCACCATATGAACCAAACTTCCGATTCTTCCTGCTCTTCTTTTTTCCCTTCCATTTCTCAGCTCTCAGGTGCGCTTGGTGTTTGCTGATTAAATGAAAAGCAGGACTGCACAATGCTTCAACTCTTTTCAGATGGGAGACAAGAGGAGCCCACCCACAGCCACAGGATTATCAGCTCGATCTGGGAGCAGAGGCATTTTTGTTGAGGCCCCAGTGAGTGTGATTATTCAATGCAGGACACTGATAGATGAGACAGCTGACATTTTATACTGAATTCAGATTTGTTGCAAGAGATTGCTTTTAACCCTCTGAGTGCCAGAAATAGGTTCCTTCTACTCCTCCTTCAAACATACCACCCC
Organism: Chiloscyllium plagiosum; assembly: GCF_037043375.1. Lineage (NCBI taxonomy): Eukaryota > Metazoa > Chordata > Chondrichthyes > Orectolobiformes > Hemiscylliidae > Chiloscyllium > Chiloscyllium plagiosum. The sequence goes on along the minus strand of NW_028270191.1, from coordinate 18,540,168 downwards.
AACCCGTCATCTCTACCATCTGGGAAGACAAGGACACCACCACCTGCAGGTTCCACTCCAAGCCACGCACCATCCTGACTTTGAAATATATCGTGTCCCTGCACAATGCCTGGATCAAACTCTTCCTTCCACCTCCTTATACCGACACCACATGGACTGCAGCAGTTTGAGATGGCAGTCTCACCATTGCCTTTTTTATGGCAATGAGGGGTGGGCAATAAATGTACCTGGCTCAGCGTGGTCTTCACAGTATGGATAAATGGCCAGCTGCACTGTGAGAAGGTCAATGACCTTTTCTACTTCGTCAGGCTAAGAGTCACACTCTGCTCTTTGCTGCCTCACACTCATTCTATCTCTGCCACTAAACCCACCTCCCACCCAGACTCATGCTCACTATTGCCATTAACACCTTCTCTCACTCGCTCTCATTCCCCTCAACCTCTCCCACCACTAACCCTGTCTGAGCTCTGCAGTGCCTACTCAATTACCCTAGACATCTCACTATTTTTTCACTACTTGCACCAGTACTAACAGCTGTACTGCCCACTTCCATCTCACTCAAGCCCTCCTTTTCTCTCATTCCAGGAGGAGACAGCCCATAATAGGGCACAGAGGAAGTGGAAGGCTGCCCGACATCAGGCTTCTCACCAGCTATTAGATGATCTTGTGCCTTGCAGGAGGTGCCGAGACATTCACGTCCCATCAACCATGTAACTCCCACTCTTCATTCCACAGCAACTCTCACAGTAACCCTGTTGTCAGTGTCATTCACTGAATACCATTTCTAACCATTGGTCGCGATGCCATCTCTCCCATGTCCTGCAGGTGAGATGTCCACAAACCCAATAGAGAAATGGCCAGCTCCACAAGTCTTCTCCACAACCTCTGGGGAAGAGATAACCAAAGCCTTAGAGGAAGTATCAGTGAAGCGGCCTCCCGCACCCACCTCCAGCTCAGATACTGATACTTCAGTGGGAATGTCACACTTTGAAAGCTTGGGAGCACAAGCTCCTGAGCACTTCACTGTGACAGACTGCTTTTGCATTAAATTGCTCGAGTCTCTGTATACATCCAAATGTAACTGTGCCAGTGTGATGCCTAACGTCATGTCCATACAGGATGTACCATGGATTGAGAGCCTGCTGCAGCATGTGGAAGCAAGCTAACAAAGCATTTATAGGGCAATGCGTTTTGCTGGGGTAAAAGATCCACATTCTTTCCTTGGCCTCTATGGTCAAAACTGATGACGTGAATGAAGTGATCAGCAATGTCTGTGATAGGGAGGTGTACAGAACAGAGCAAGCCAATGCCTTAGGATGGATTTAGGGGGTCTGCAGGTCTGTATTCTGTACAGTGCATGGTTCGGTGAGTAATGTTGTTGCCCTCTAATTGTCTTCACATCAGCAGCACCCCCCCCCCCCCCCCCCCCACGCAGTTTGAGACACATCACTCCCATGCCCTGTGTGGTTTTGGCTATTTTCTTCCCCATTGTGTGGTTTCAATTTCCAGCACAATGGAAGTCAACATTGAACACACTTCAGCTAAAGGCTTCCAGCTTCTGTCTCTATGTGATGGTGAGGCTCCTAACATCCATATCCCCTTCGTGATCGTTTTTCCCGTGAGCCCAAGTCCCTACCCAAACCATCTACATGAGCCTGCACCTGCCCACCCATTGCCGCCCCACCACCCCATTCCCTGGCACACAAGGCGACCATACCATGTCCCCCCTTGAAGCCAGGCTGTTCCTGACCATGGAGGAGCACCCTTACATACAATTCCCTTCAAATTCATGCTTTCCACCCAACCTGCAGTCCCCATCCCTATGACTAGCTCCCAGAGTCTTTCTCATAGTAGCAACACCCCCACACCATCTTGTCTGTCCACGTATGCATGCACACGCACACACACACACACCATGATCCATGCGACCTGACTAGGCAGCATCAGAGAGAAGTGCCCAGACCCCTGATTGGTGGCTGTACATGTCCACAGCTGTGATTTCCCTAGCACCCAGACTGGCCACAATGGAGCTACAGAATGTACTGTAACCAATTCCCTGGTCTACAGACGCATGGAGCCCCTGTCTAAAAAGAGCCCAACTGGTTTCCTGTGGCCAATCTTCTGGACAGGTATCACACATTGAGCAAGCCCACTTGATCAAAAGGAACCGGTGAGAATTCAACCCAGTCGGAGTGAACAGGTGGGAAAAAGGTGCTGTGGCAGTTCTACCTCTGTACTGTGAACACAGTGAAAATTGGCCTTCCATTCAAAGTAGAAATTGGTCAATCATCAAAAGGTGATGGAAGTGAAAGAACAGTTCATTTATTGTATTTATGAACAAAATACCCAGATGCAGCTGAAGACAGCTTCTGGTTCTATTTAATTTTGAGGGAAAACAGCTTTTAATTACAGGTAATGATGATGGATAAAAAGCTGGCTGCTTCTGTAAATAAGGGAAAGGATACTGCCCCTGTCATTGAAGTGTTTTATGAATAACCTGTTTTACTCTGTTGATGTTTCTTCACGTCATTTGCACAGCAAACAGACCTCAGCTGATCAAACATATTTATGTACACAGTCTGCTTCCTTTCCTGAAACTCTCACCTGTGTACTATTTATTTTGCCAAACATCAGCCCCCGTGTTCACATTTCAATCACAACCCTGCACCAGAATGCAGTGTTCATGAGGTAAAAATGAAAGACAATGCGACTGTTAAGCCAGTAGAGACTGTTCCAGTTAATTGACCACTTCACCTTGTACTGAACATAACAGGTGAAATCCATTTATTTCTCAACAACGTACAAGGGCAGAATTACAAAAAAAACATATTCGATAAAAACTCACCAGCATAACCAAAAGGAAATGAAATAAACAAAAAATAAATTGGAATGTCAATAAGTAATTTATTGACTGAGCAAATACAAATCACCAAAGCCAAGGAATCGCCTCCTCACTTAGAATCACAGAATCATAGAGATGTACAGCACGGAAATAGACCCTTCGGTCCAACATGTCCATGCCCGACCAAACACCCTAAATAAATCTAGTCCCATTTGCCAGCTTTTGGTCCATATCCCTCTAAACCCTCCCTATTCATATATCTATCCAGATGCCTTCTAAATGTTGCAAATGTACCAGCCTCCACCACTTCCTCTGGCAGCTCATTCCATACATGCACCACCCTCTGTGTGAAAATGTTGCCCCTTATGTCCCTCTTATATCTGTCCCCCTTCACCTAAACCTATGCCCTCTAGTTCTGGACTCCTCCAACCCAAGGAAAAGACCTTGTCTATTTATCCTATCCTTGCTCCTCATGATTTTATAAAGCTCTATGAGGTCACCCCTCAGCCTCCAATGCTCCAGGGAAAAAAGCCCCAGCCTATTCAACCTCTCCCTATAGCTCAAATCCTCCAACCCTGGCAATATCCTTGTAAATCTTTTCTGAACACTTTCAAGTTTCACAACATCCTTCTGATAGCAGGAAGACCAGAATAGCACACAGTATTTCAAAAGTGGCCTAACCATGTCTTGTACAGCCGCAACATGACCTCCCAACCTCTGTACTCAATGCACTGACCAATAAAGGAAAGCATACCAAACACCTTCTTCACTATCCTATCTACCTGCCACTCCATTTTCTTGGAACTAAGAATCTGCACTCCAAGGTCTCTTATTCAGCAACACTCCCCAGGACCTTACCATTAAGTGTATAAGTCCTGCCAGATTTGCCTTTCCAAAATGCAGCACCGCCCATTTATCTGAATTAAACTCCATCTGCCACTCCTCGGCCCATTGATCGAGATCCCATTTTACGCTAAGGTAACCTTCTTCACCGTCCACTACACCTCCAATTTTGGTGTCATCTGCAAACTTACTAACCATACCTCCTATGTTCACATCCAAACCATTTATATAAATGACGAAAAGCAGTGGACCCAGCACAGATCCTTGTGGCACACTGTTGGGTACAGGCCTCCTGTTTGAAAAACAACCCTCCACCACCACCCTCTGTCTTCTACCATCGAGCCAGTTGTGTGTCCAAATAACTAGATCTCCCTGTATTCCATGTGATCTAACGTTGCTAACCAGTCCAACATGAGGAACCTTGTTAAATGCCTCACTGAAGTGCAAAGAGATCATGCCCACTGCTCTGCTCTTATCAATCCACTTTGTTACTTCTTCAAAAACCTCAACCAAGTTCGTGAGACACAATTTCCCATGCATAAAGCCATGCTGAGTATCCCTAATCAGTCCTTGACTTTCCAAATACATGTAAATCTTGTTTCTCGGGATTCCCTCCAACAACTTGCCCACCACCGATGTCAGGCTCATCGGTCTATAGTCCCTGTCTTGTCCTTACCACCTTTCTTAAATAGTGGCACCACGTACACCAATCTCCACTCTTCCGACACCTCACCTGTGACTATCGATTATTCAAATATCTCATCAAGGGGCCCAGCAGTCACTTCTCTAGCTTCCCACAGAGTTCTAGGGTATACTTGATCAGGTCCTGGGGATTTATCCATTTTTTTGCATTATACACTGTCCAGCACCTCCTCCTCTGTAATATGGACATTGTGCAAGGTGTCACCATCTATTTCCCCATATTCTATATCTTCCATATCCTTTTCCACAGAAAACACTGATGTAAAATACTCGTTTAGTATCTCCCCCATCTCCTGCAGCTCCACACATAGGCGGCCTTGCTGATCTTTAAGGGGCCCTATTCTCTCCCTAGTTGCCCTTTTGACTGTAATGTATTTGTACAATTTCTGTGGATTCCCCCCTAACCCTATTTGCCAAAGCTATCTCATGTCCCCTTTTTGCCCTCCTGATTTCCCTCTTAAGTTCACTCCTACTGCCTTTATATTCTTCGAAGGATTCACTTGATCTCGGCTGTCTGTATGTGACACATGCCTCTTTCTTTTTCTTGACCAAAAGCTCAATTTCTCTAGTTATTCAGCATTCCCTACACCTACCAGCCTTGCCCTTCACCCTAACAGGTACATGCGATCTCTGGACTCTTGCTACCTCATTTCTGAAGGCTTCCCATTTTACAGCCGTTCCTTTATCTGAAACATCCGCCCCAATCAACTTTTGGAAGTTCTTGCGTTATATCATCAAAATTGGCCTTCCTTCAATTTGGAACTTTAACTAGTCTATCCTTTTCCATCACTACAGTCTGTTCTGATATAATGTGATAGTTCCATTCCCATGCAATCCCGTGTTACAAGGAAATCGCAAAATAGCAGCATCATTTAAAGCATGGGGCTGAAATCACGTTATAGCCAATACAGGTAAGGAAAGTTCATTTTCTACAAATAATGGTCTAAATTCTTCAAATGTGTTATCGTCAATTTGCGTTGAAGGAACACGCATTATAGCAGAACCGACTGTATTTTAAAACTAACAGTATTATGGTCACTGGCCCCACAGTGCTCCCCCACTGACACCTCAGTCACTTGCCCTGCCTTATTTCCCAAGAGTAGGTCAAGTTTTGCACCTTCTCTAGTAGGTACATCCCCATACTGAATCAGAAAATTTTCTTGTACACACTTAGAAAATTCCTCTCCATCCAAGCCCTTAACACTATGGCAGTCCCAGACAATATTTGGAAAGCTAAAATCCCCTACCATTACCACCCTATTATTCTTACAGATAACTGAGATTCTCCTTACAAATTTGTTTCTCAATTTCCTGCTGACTGTTGGGGGGGTCTATAATATAATCCCAATAAGGTGATCATGCCTTTCTGTTTTCTCAGTTCCACCCAACTATGTTCCCTGAACATACTCCCAGTTTAAGGTGATTAGTTCCAGGGTACACTCCTCAATAATGATGGCAGATGGGGTTTGTCACAAGAAACTTGTCAATGTCTTCCTGTGTTTCCTGTTCCTTGATCAAAGTGATATCTGCTGGTGGATATTGTTCAAAAACGCTGCTCCATTTTGCAAAGACAGAAGGAAGGTAGGTTCAACAGGTTATCATGGTGTGGGGAAGTGAGGGGCAGCACGGATAATTTCGACCAGCCTGTGGATTTCCATCAGTTGGCAGATGTGTGGGCGAGTGATGTCTATGAGCAAAGGAAACTGAGGAGTGGTGCTGAGTAGATTGTTCACTTACTTAATTTAGATAAATGTATGGTGTTGCATTTTGGTAGGTCAAACCAGGGCAGGACTTACAATGGTAGGGCCCTGGGGAGTGTTACAGAACAGAGATCTATGGGGACATGTTCATAGCTCCTTGAAAGTGGAGTCACAGGTAGACAGGGTGGTGAAGGTTGTGAAGGCAGCTTTTGGCATGCTTGCTGGAGCTTAGGAGACTGAGAGGCAACATTCATAGAGGTCTACCAAATCATGAGAGACATAGATAAGGTAAATGGCCAACAGCTTTTCCCCCTGGTAGGGAAGTCTAAAACTAGAGGGCATGGGTTTAAGGTGAGAGGGGAGAGGCACAAAAGGGTCCAGAGGGGCAATTTTTCACACAGAGGATGGTGAGGGTCTGGAACAAGCTGCCAGAGGTAGTGGTAGAGGCGAATACAATTTTGGCATTTAAGAAACATTTAGACAGGTACATGGATGAGATGGGTATGGAGAGATATGGACCAAACTCAGGCAAATGGAACAAGATTAATTGTGAAAAGTGGGCAGCATGGACAAGTTGGGCCGACGTGTCTGTTTCCATGCCGTAAACTTCTAAGACTCTATAATGCACATTCTTGCATTCAGTTGGGTGTCGACAAGATGTGTGTTTGATTACCTTTGCCAGGTAGATCAACAAGTGAAACAAAACAACTTCAAGTTCTGAGACCAAACTTCACCGCTTCCCTCATGCTACATATAAACTAAAGCATAAATGGTGTATCATCCACAAGGCCAGGTAACACAGGATGCAGGGAACTGGACCAGGTTTTAGTTCCACTTCTTCCATTGAGGCCTTGAACAAGCAACTTCTGAGTTCTGAGGCACAAACACTCCAAATGGAGACAACAAATGACCCACTTGCTTCACACTATAACTATGGGGATTAAGGATGAGATATAGCTGGTATTCTTCCTCCTCTATTCCCCATGTCCCAAGAGGAGATGAATTTGAGGGTACTTTTTTCTTCTCCTTTACGCCTAGAACTGAATCGCAAAAGCTGTTGACAGTTAAACTTTTAACGAAGGTCACCTCCTGCTTTCAGTATCTGACTGCCAATACAGATGGCATGGAGAATGGAAACATTATGCTCACTGAGTAGGCAGCTGCTGTTTGGAGGCTTTTTTTAAGCCTTTGCTGATCTCTGAAGTGTGCTCTAGCTAAAAATGGGACGGTTACTGCAAGATTGAATGAGATGGCAGCTCACTATGTAAGTTAAAAATTAGACTTCTGCTTCCTGAGTCAAAAAGGTTTAGCTCTGGAAAGAAAGCTGTTGAAGAAAAAATGCCTTGACTTTCAGAACACACTTGGACCAATGCAGTAAACATCGTTTGGTAACTTAAAATTCAAAGTTGGATTCAAGTCTGCCTCTATTGTTAGCTGGATCAAAGGAACATGGGCTAATTGGAAAATCGCCAGCTTAATTCAACTGTCCCTCCGTTGTGTTCTACCCACAGAGCAGGCCCGAACTCAAGTCTCACACGAGTTTCTTGAGTCATTAGCAAGAGAAGATGTCCTGATTATTTAACTATGGGACAAAATAACAAATGATAACTTGCATTTATATAATACATTTTACATAGTAAGACATCCCAAGATGCTTCACAGCAGCACAAACAAAAACTTGTCACTGTGCCACATAAGAAAATATTAAGAGAGGTAAAGGATGGAGGAATTATGAAGTAACTTAAAAGAGGAGAGAGAGAGGCAGAGAGGATAGGGATGGAAGGCCTCAGCAGAAGACATGGCTGCCGACATGGAGCAATGGAAACTGGGAATGCACAAGAGTTCAGATTTCAAACATTGTAGAGATCTCAGAGGGTTTTAGGGCTGGTGGAGATTACAGAGGTAGGAAGGGGCCAAGGGGAGAGATTTACGACATTGTCAGATCAGGAGCCCATGTTGGGCAGAAAGTGGAGATCATCCATGATCTGACCGAATGGAAGAGTAGGTTTGAGTGGTCAATTGGCCTATAAATGCTCCTATTTTTAATGTGGGTACAGCAGTACACTCAGGCACAGGTTGCATTCAAAAAAGCAAATTGAATGCTGAAACTAAAATAGGTCAAGGAAGTCATCGAACTGGTCAGTTCCCAATTTGAATACTGTGCCCAGTTTTTCTCAAATGTATTTATTTACAGGATGTGAGCATCACTTGTGGGGTCAGAATTTATTACCTTCGAGGCCCTTGAGAAGATGGTAATGAACCACTTTCTCTAACCGTTGCAGTGCTTTGGTGAACGTTGAGTCTGGCTTCAGCCGCCAATAAATTGTTGGCCACACAGACACGTGTTAGTTTTACTGGAGACTGCTGCTGATTACTCAAGGCGATTCCTCTCACCCAACAACTGTCGAAGTAAAACAGCCCACATTTCTCCAAATGACCAAAGTAATCAGATTCACCAGTGAACAAATTACAGTAAGGATCAGGTTAACTGGTTTGGTGGTAATGGTTTGCTGGCTGAGTGATCCAGAGGCCCAGGCTAATGCTCTGGGGTCATGAATTCAAATCCCATCATGGATTTGAATTTAGTTAATAAATCTGAAATTGAAAGCTAATCTCAGTCATAATGACTGAGAAATTACCATTGAATGATGTAAGAATCCATCTGGCTCACTGATGTCTATTAGAGAATGGAAATCTGATCCAGTCTACTTACATGTGGTAGAAGTGTAGTTGATTCGTAAGTGCCCTTTTACCAAGCACTCAGTTCACGGGCAGTTAGGGATAGACAAAAAATGCTGGCTTTGCCTATATCCCATCAGAGAATAAATGATGCACTTTCAGGTTACCATGCTGGACAAGCAGAGTAGTGTAGAGAGTGAGCTTTAACTGCTTCCCTTCCCTTTTGCTATAAAACATGGCGATGGCTCAGTGGTTAGCACTGCTGCCTCACAGCACCAGGGTCCCAGGTTCAATTCTAGCCTCATGCGACTATCTGTGTGGAGTTTGCACATTCTCCTGTGTCTGCGTGGGTTTCCTCCAGGTGCTCTGGTTTCCTCCCACAGTCCAAAGATGTGCAAGTTAGGTGAATTGACTGTGCTAAATTACCCATAGTGTTAGGTGCATTAGTCAGAGGGAAATGGGTCTGGGTGGGTTACTCTTCGGAGCATCGGTGTGGACTTGGTGGGCCGAAGGGCCTGTTTCCACACTGTAGAGAATCTAATCTAATCTAAAACTGCTGACAGCCTGAATCTTAGCCAACTCTTCAGGCCAAATCGAGTCTGTAGTCACAGGTGTTAACTGTGTCCCACTGCCATTAATAAAAAAAAGTAAAAGCGAAAAAAAATGCAGAGATAGAGAAAGTGCAAAGGGAGAGAGACTGATTGGATTGTTCTTTGAAAGAGCCAGAAGAGACTCAATGGGTTGAATGGCCTCAGTCTCTGCTGAACTATTCGATGATTTCCAATCAGGAGCTTGCCACACGGGATTCCTGCTGCTTGAGTTTGACAGCCTGATATACAGTAAGTACGAAGTGACAATGGCTGGATTCTGCCCCAAAACTGAGTTCATTTCTTTTCCTCAGAAAAACAAAGCAGCTTTTTAATAAAATGTCCCTCCTGGTTTGAATACATTACATGGAAATTTTGATTTCCCACAAAAAGTCACATTGACATCTCCATCAGGGAATCCTTGGGGAGAATCGGTTTCTGAAAAAGGGTTTACGTGCCTCCTTTGAAACTAAAATACAGGCATTTAAAAAAAAAATTGACAAACCTTAAATTAGGAGCCAAGACCAATTGTATCGGACACTGCCAAGTTTCACACTTACAGGTTGCAGCTGCGGCTCAGTGGGTTGTGGCTGTAGCTCAGTGGGGGCGGCACGGTGACTCAGTGGTTAGCACTGCAGCCTCACAGTGCCAGGGATCTGGGTTCGATTCCAGCTTTGGGTGACTGTCTGTGTGGAGTTTGCACATTCTCCCAGTGTCTGTGTGGGTTTCCTCTGGGTGTTCTGGTTTCCTCCCATAAGCCAATGATGTGCAGGTTAGGTGGATTAGCCAAGGGAAATGTCAGGTTACAGGGTATGGGTCTGGGTGGAATGCTCTTCAGAGGGTCAGTATGGACTCCATAGGCCAAATGTAGGGATCCATACTGTAGGGATTCTATTCTTGCCTTTGAATCAGAAAGTTGTGGATTCAAGTCCCTCTTCATCTAAACCTATCAGCATATCTTTCTATTCTTTTTCACTCCTGCACTCAACCAGCCTCTTTGCCTATTCAGAACATCTGCGTAATATGTTCAAAATGTGGGTGTGATTAAATTATTTTTCCCCCCTGTGCTCCTCATGTCAGGCTATTACTAAGAAAATCTCTAAAGGAACCAATTATAAACAGCCGAACTGAGTGGCCTGGTCATCTTGTTGGCTGTAACTGATAGAGCAGTGAGATTTCCCGAACCTTTTGTTAGTACAAGTTTCAGAGTCTCGTTCTGCGTACTGAAATCACTTTCCATGTGAAGAGAAAGACAAAGAGAACACAAAAACGCAGCAAACTAAAATGTAACTGAGCCCAAAGATAGAGATTGTTGTAACACCACTTGCTCGTCACTGCTCAGCTTGTGGATTTTAACTGTATTTATGTCTCTGTCATGAGCAGCACCTCATGTAACTGAGCTGCTCGTACCCCACTTGTCCAAGATGAATCAGTTTGAGGAGCATTGATTAGATGGCAAGTAGATGGTTTCTAATGCAGGCATATGTTTTCTTGGATACAGCAAGGGCCCTTTCTCGAACACTCATGTAACACGAGTAGGAACAATAACACAGGGATTAACAACCATTTCTGATAACACCTGGTCACAGAAGATAGGTCTTTTTTTTGGTCTTTTTTTGCCATCAGATGCAGCCAAAGTACTTACCAGTTCCAGGCTCCGTGGAGCTGGAGGTACACAGATGCTCATTACCTGAAAAACACAAAAAACGCAAAGGTCCGATCATTTGGAAATCAATTAACAATAAGAATTAGCTGGACAACAAGCTCATCCTGCTTATTCCAACAATTCCACATATCATTTCATCCCAGATACTGAACATGAACAGAGCCATGGGAAATATCCCCACCCTAACCAGTTAGCAGTATGCGAGTGTTCTTGTGTAATTGACTCTGTCCTTGCAGTTAGTCCCTTACTGAGTCAGTACGGGAGTGTTCTTGGGAAGAAAATAAAACAGCTGAGTTTTGGGACACAAATTGAAAACATTACTTGCTGCTCATTTCCTTTCCTCTTCGCTGAAATATAGTCCCATGGGTGATGGGATCCCTTCCAGGATCTAACTCAACTCTGAGTGCAGGCAGTATGTAATGGCAGACTGCACTGCCCAGGCCATACCAGCCAAGCTTCACCCATCCTCACCCAATGTGAGCAGGAGCAGGAAGCCTGGCTCACCACTCCTCTTTAATCCATGACACCAATTGCAGTCATAAGACCTGTCACAACAAAGTCCTGAATGGATTTGAAATTCGGATCAGAATTTTAAAATTGCAGCATCACTTAACCAGGAATCACTGTAGGTCAGTGAGCACAAGGGTAAATAGGGGAGTGGAATTTGTAGCAAAGTTTTGGATGATGTCAAGTTTATGGAGGATAGAATGTGGGAGATCTGCCAGGAGTGCATTGGAATAGTCAGGCCGAGACATAAGAGAGGCATGAATAGGGGTTACAGTAGCAGATGAGCTCAGACAGGGATGATGTCGGGGAATATCAGGTGGTAAAAGATTACCTTTGTAAGGATGCGAGTATGAGATTGGAGCTCATTTCAGGGTCAAATGTGACGCCATTCAATCATAATTGCTACTGCATATGGTGGGCACACATGTGCTGATGCAATTTCCCTGCCATACATGATAGGTGGTACAAATGGAAACAATTATGTTGTGGCAATAGACCAACACGTGAAATTGTTAACTGTTTGAACAGCAGACTGAAGCAGCCCTATGACCTGATCCTGCCTAAAATCATGGGAGATTTTAAACTGAAATATCCAGGGATTGACACATTATATGTCCTGGTTCTGCTGATTTCCATTCATGTGGGCCCAGCCATTGCCACGGGATGAGTGGAAGTGACACGCCTGGTATTGACATTCCCTGGGAAAGCTCGACACATACAGGCCTTGGGTCTTTCTCCTTTCACCTGTACCTCTCCACTCTGCAATCCTTCCACCAAGGATCACCAGTATGGTGTGGAAAGTAAGGCCATGATGTCTGGGAACAAGGTTGAGAGATGTAGCCAGCAAGCCCACCAAAGAGCAAGCTGTTAGCCAAGAAACAACACCTTGGTGCCACCAAGCTTTTGGAGAGGACAAACAATCAATCACGACCCGCAGCATGTTACGTATGAAGGAAGCTGTCACTGCCTTCTTACAATTCCAAACATATTGGGGAGGGGGGGTGGGGGGAAGGTGGGGGGAGGTGTCAAAAGGCTGACTCCTGCTCCAAGGAAATACATCCATATGTAAAACAAAGTGTGACACCAGCACATAAGGAAACATTAGGTCGGATGCCCAAATGTTCAGTCAAAGACATCAGTTCTAAGGAGTATCTTAAAGGAGGAAAGTGAGGTAAAAAGAATGAGAGATTGAGGGAGGGAATTCTAGAGCCTGGGGTCTTGGCAACTGAAGGCATGGAGCAACTAAAATTGGGATGCTGAAGAGGCAAGAATCAGTGGAGTGCAGATATCTCAGAGGGTTATGGCTGGAGGAGATTCTAGACGTAGGGAGGAGCAAGCCATGGAGGTATTTGAAAACAAGGATGAAAAGTTTAAAATCAAGACATTGCATGACTGGAACCCAATGTGGGTCAGTCAGCATGAGGGAGATGGGGAATGGCATTAGGTGTGTCACTTGAGTCCAGCAGATATTTGGCTAGCCTCATGTGTATAGAGGGTAAAATGTGGAAGACCAGCCAAGAGTGCATTGTAATAGTTGAGTCTGGAAGTTTAAAAAAAGGCACAGACAAGGGTTTCAGCAATAAGCTGGATGGAGTGATATCACAGAGGTGGTGCAAATATACCACTAACTGACCTGGTACGGTCTGGGAATAAAACACCTGCTTGGAAATGACTGGGAGTGATGTTATTGTGGGGATGTTTAATGAAACTAGTTCAAATTCCTCTTCTGCTCGAAAGAGAGTAATAATTTAATGTGGGTTGATGCCTCTGCTAAAATAGCAACGAGACAACTTAATCTGAATGTTGTTTCTCACTGTAAAGGCAAATTGTTAAGAGTAGTGCGAGTTAGTCATTCTTTGCATTCAGAAAATTGGACATTTTGTTAACACACAATGTGCAGAAACAGGTCATTCAGCCCGACTATCCTGTGCCGGTGCTCATGTTCCACATAAGCTTCCACCCACATCACGTGAGCAAAACTCATCAGCAGGTCCTTCAATTCCTTACTTCCCAGATAATCACAGCCATGAATTTAGGTAAACCAGTGAAACAGTCAAAGGTTTCTGCATAGTCATTCAGGTGATACATGGGGTTAAACTTTGGAAAGAAACCTCTCTAAAAATGCTTATAAAGCTCGGTGGAATCACCTTAGGAAGAGGACCAGCAGAGTGCCATGGAGAGTCACTGGTGGCACAGAGTTTCTGGGTGGGAAGCAAAAGCATTGACCTCTGTTTAAAGACACCAGATGCAGAATTAAGCACCACATCTGAATCACTACCCTGGCTTCAAACTATATCGCTGTTCCTTCAGTATTGCTGGGTCAAACTCCTGCAACAGCCTACCAACAGCATTGTGGATCAACCTGCACCAAATGGACTGCAGCAGTCCAAGAAGGCAGAGTGGTGCTGGAAAAGCACAGCAGGTCAGGCAGCATCCGAGGAGCAGGAAAACCGATGTTTCGGGCAAAAGCCCTTCATCAGGAATAGAGGCAGAGTGCCTGCAGGGTGGAGAGATAAATGAGAGGAGGGTGGGGGTGGGGAGAAAGTAGCATAGAGTACAATCGGTGAGTGGGGGTGGGGATGGAGGTGCACCCGCACCAATCAACCCCACCGTCCTGTGGCCCAACATTTCAACTCCCCCTCCCACTCAGCCAAGGACATGGAGGTCCTGGGCCTCCTTCACCGCCGCTCCCTCACCACCCGACGCCTGGAGAAAGAACGCCTCATTTTCCGCCTCGGAACACTTCAACCCCAGAGCATCAATGTGGACTTCACCAGTTTCCTCATTTCCCCTTCCCCCATCTCGCCCTAGTTCTAAACTTCCAGCTCAGCACTGTCCCCATGACTTGTCCTACCTGCCTATCTTCTTTTCCACCTATCGACTCCACCCTCCTCTCTGACCTATCACCTTCATCCCCTCCCCCACTCACCCAATGTACTCTTTGCTACCTTCCCCCACCCTTCTCTCTGACATATCACCTCCATCCCTACCCCCATTCACCTATGGTACTCTATGCTACTTTCTCTCCACCCCCACCCTCCTCTCATTTATCTCTCCAGTCTGCCTCTATTCCTGAAGAAGGGCTTTTGCCCGAAACATCGATCTTCCTGCTCCTCGGATGCTGCCTGAACTGCTGTGCTTTTCCAGCAATACTCTAATCTAGAATCTGGATTCCAGCATCTGCAGCCCTTGTTTTTTACCTAGTCCAAGAAGGCAGCCTACCACCATCTTCTCAAGGACAATTCGGAAAGGGCAAGAAAAGCTAACCCAGCCAATGGCATCCACATCTCCTGAATTCATTTTCAAAAATTAAGAGCAGGCCAACATTCAAATTAATTTGGCACTTTTACTCAAACCATTGATTCAGGCATGATGTACCTCAAATATTTTTCTTCTTTTGGGCTGTCAACACTTTGATTTAATTCAATAGCTGCTGAGAAGTTTGACAGAATAAACACTTGTGTTCTGTTTATAGAACTTTGTCCTTCTATCTACAGGGCTTTAATAAAATGGAAATTAAACACAGACAGAGAGCTCTTTCAGCTAATTGTGTTATGTCTGATTCTCTCCACCTCACTTGACTTTCATATCATCATTGAAAGAAGACCCTTAAAAACTCCTGTCCAGGTCACTTTTGTTACCTCCAGAGTTGACGAATGCAATGTATAAAAACACATCTTCCACCCTCCAAAAACGTCCATTCAAAACTCTGCTGCTGTATCCTAACTGATACAGATTCTTGTTCACCCAGGACTGTGACCTAAAATTCCTAACTCTGTTTTCAAATCCTTCCATAGCCTCACTTCTCCCTATCTCTATAATCTCCCCTAGACCCATTTGCCTGCAGGGTATCTACGCTCCTCAAATTCTGGCCTCTTTAGCATCCCCAATTTTAATTGTTTCACCATTGGTGGATAACAAGGCCTGGTGTGTAGGGGCTGGGATAAGGACATGGGAGAAGGTGCCTCAAACCCTAAGATTGTTGAACTCGATATTGACCCCAGAAGGCTGTATAGTTCCCAAGTGGAAAATGAGGTGCTGTTCTTCCAGCTTGCACTGAGCCTTGCTGGAGTACTGCAGCAAGCCTGAGACAGAGATGTTGGCCAGGGAACAAGGTGGTGTGTTGAAGTGTCCTTACCCCAGCTCTCACACACCAGGCCTTGTTATCATGTGGTCTACTATTACACAGCACCCATCATTAGCCACTAATTGTCCATTGTTAGCTATTCATTCTCCTAGGCTGATCGTTATCCACTCCTTTGTCTGTCCAACGGTTCTTCTCTCTCTTTGGGCTCTATCTCTATCTATTACCTCAACCCCACCCCCACCCTATCTTCTGCATAAGAACAAACTTTTTCCTAGCTACTATCAGTTCTGAGGAAGGGTCACTGAACCTGAAATGTTAACTCTGATTCCTCTCCACAAACGCTGCCAGACCTGCTGAGCCTTTGCAGCTATTTCTGTTCTTGTTGTTGATTTCCAGCGTCTGTAGTTCTTCCAATTTTACCAAGATTATTGGGAGTAGGTGGCAATGTGGAATGAAAAAGAGGCCAGGGTCAGATCAGCCATGATCATATTGAATGACAGAGCACATTTTCGGGGGGGGGCGCAGTTCGCCTGCTCCTACTCCTATGTTTGTTTGTGTGTTTGTCCCTTCACTCTTGTGACACCCCCAAACATTGTACTTCATTTAATTTTGTCCTGTGAGTTGTACCGAATATGTTTCCTGGAAACACAAACCCCTCCAAAAACTAACAGTGAAATTAATTACGGTACATTTGTAAATTACAGGGACCTTCATTTCCAGGCCTCGAAACTTTACTTTTTATGTGAAATAAGAACTTCTCCAGGGGAAGGAATGAAAATCAATATTCCAGATTGAAATCATCAATTGCAGTTTGAGTTTGTTACCAGGCACAGAGATGCATATCTGTGATTTATAAAGCAGCAATTTCACTCAAGCTATGTCATGACAGCTGAACTCAAGAGAAACCAGGGAGTAATTAGTGCCTAAACTCATTCCAGCTCATTGTAATCCTCAATAATATATTAAGTAAATGGTTCAAGATTTTCTCCCCCAAGCAAAAAAAAATCCCTGAACCTTTTTTAATTCACTTATCAGTGGATGGTTTGGTAATAGGGTCATAAATATGCTCGTGACAAAACAGCTGAAAGGTTTATTTTGTTTTCTGTTTTACATTTGTTCCCAGTACTGCTGCTGCTAATCTCAACTGTCACTCACACTGACTTTCACCATGCAGGGTGACTTGAAGTTTATTGAACAATCATTACACAGTCATTAACTGCAAATTTCCATCTCTGCTGCATATTATTTTTTAAAATTCGTTTATGGGATGTGGGCATCACTGGCTTGGCCAGTATTTATTTCCCATCCTTAACTGCCGTGGAGAAGGTGGTGGTGAGCTGCCTTCTTGAAGCACCACAGTCCATCCTGTATAAGGACACCTACAATGCTACTGGGGAGGAAGTTCCAGGGTTTTGACCCAGTGAATGTGATAGAATGACAAATATATTTCCTGGTTAGGATAGTGTATGGCTTGGAGGGGATAGTGGTAGTATTACCATATGTTTGCTTCTTTTGTCTTCTTAGTTGGCAGAGGTCGCTGGTTTGGCAGGTGGTGTTGAAGGACCCTGGTACCTTGGTACATTGTTGTAGTGCATCTTGTATGTAGTATACACTGCTATCACTGTACACCAATGGTGGAGGGACAGAATATTTACGGTTAAAGTGCTTTAGTTCTTACAGAATAAAAGTACTTTAGGAGCAGCAGCAAGAATTCTCTCATCTTGATGGAGTTTCCACATCACACTGTAAACCATGAGACCAGTAGCTCTTATAACAGATATCAATAGCTGGACCTTCACTGAGTAATAAACAATAGTTCCTGGATGCTGCAGGGACAGCACGGTGGCTAAGTGGTTAGCACTGCTGCCTCACCTGATTCCAGCCTCAGAGGAGGGGTGATGCCTCGTGGTATTATTGCTGAACTGTTAATCCAGAGACCCAGGCAAGGTTTTGGGGACTTGGGTTTGAATCGTGACACAGTAGATGGTGGAATTTACATTCAGTATCTGGAATTCAGAGTCCAATGATGACCACGAATGCATTGTTGATTGTTGGAGAAATCCATCTAGTTCACTAATGTCCTTTAGGGAAGGAAATCCGCCATCTTTACCTGGTCTGGCCTACATGGGACTCCAGACCCACAGCAATGTGGCTGACTCTTAGCTGCCCTCATGGCAACAAGGGATAGTAATAAATGATGTCTGTTTGGAGTTTGCACATTCTCCCAGTCTCTGTGTGGGTTTCCTCCCACAGTCCAAGGATGTGCAGGTTAGGTGAATTAGCCATGGGAAATGATAAGGGGTGTCTGGGTGGGATGAGCTTTGGAGGGACTTAATGGGCTGAATGGCCTGCTTCCACACTGTAGGGAATCTATACATTTGAAAACCCACACTTTAAGCTTTAGTGCAATGATTCACCTGTAACATCCAATCCTTTAGCCCCATTGCAAGTGCTTTGTCTCTCTATTTTACTGGTCCTACCTCATAGAGTCATAGAGATGTACAGCACAGCAACAGACCCTTCGGTCCAACTCATCCATGCCGACCAGATATCCCAACCTAATCTAGTCCCATTTGCCAGCACCTGGCCCAAATCCCTCTAAACCCTTCCTATTCATATACCCATCCAGATGCCTTCTGAATGTTGTAAGTGTACCAGCCTGCACCACTTCCTCTGGCAGCTCATTCCATACATGTATCACCCTCTGGGTGAAAAAGTTGCTCCTAGGTCCCTTTTAAATCTTTCTCCTCTCACCCTAAACCTATGCCCTCTAGTTCTGGACTCTCCCACTCCAGGGAAAAGACCTTGTCTATTTATCCTATCCATGCCCCTCATGATTTTATTATCCTCTATAAGGTCACCCCTCAGCCTCCAATGCTCCAGTGAAATCAGCCCCACCCTATTCAGCTTCTCCCTATAGTTCAAACCCTCCAGCCCTGGCAACATCTTTGTAAATCTTTTCTCAACCCTTTCAAGATTCACAACATCTTTCCTACAGCAGGGAGACCAGAATTGCACACAATATTCCAAAAGTGGCCTAACCAATGTCCTGTACAACCACAACATGACCTCCCAACTCCCATGCTCAGTGCTCTGACTAATAAAGGAAAGCATAAAAAAACGTCCTCACTATCCCATCTACCTGCAACTCCACTTTCAAAGAACTATGAACCTGCACTCCAAGGTCTCTTCATTCAGCAACACTCCCCAGGACCTTACCATTCAGTGTGTAAGTCCTGCCCGGATTTGCCTTTCCTGACATTTATCTAAATTAAACTCCGAGTCTCCCATGAGGAACCTTGTCGAACGTCTTACTGAAGTCCATTTAGATCATGTCCACTGCTGCGCCCTCATCAATCCTCTTTGTTCATTCATCAAAAAACTCAATCTAGTTGGTGAGACATGATTTCCTACACACAAAGTCATGTTAACTATCCCTAATCAATCCTTGCCTTTCCAATTCCTCACTATCCTATCTACCTGTGACTCCACTTTCAAGGAGCTATGAACCTGCACTCCAAGGTCTCATTGTTCAGCAACACTCCCTAGGACCTTACCATTAAGTGTATAAGTCCTGCTAAGATTTGCTTTCCCAAGATGTAGCACCTCGCATTTATCTGAATTAAACTCCATCTGCCACTTCTCAGCCCATTGGCCTATCTGGTCAAGATCCTGTTGTAATCTGAGGTAACCATCATCGCTGTCCACTACACCTCCAATTTTGGTGTCATCTGCAAACTTACTAACTCTACCTCTTATGCTCGCATCCAAATCATTTATGCAAATGACAAAAAGTAGAGGACCCAGCACCAAAGAGACCTACAGGGCAACTTTTTCACACAGAGGGTGGTACGTGTATGGAATGAGCTGCCAGAGGAAGTGGTGGAGGCTGGTACAATTGCAACATTTAAGAGACATTTGGATGGGTATATGAATAGGAAGGGTTTGGAGAGATATGGGCCGGGTGCTGGCAGGTGGGACTAGATTGGGTTGGGATATCTGGTCGGCATGGACAGGTTGGACCGAAGGGTCTGTTTCCATGCTGTACATCTCTATGACTCGAAATACATGTAAACCCTGTCCCTCAGGATCCCCTCCAATAACCTGCCCACCACCAATGTCAGGCTCACTGGTTTATAGTTGCCTGGCCTTTCCTTACCTTACCCGTCAGCTCTTAATATAATCTAGTCAATTCTCTAACCTCTTTTCATCCTCTGCATTCTCACTGAAGGTTGTTTACCCACAGAGTGGTGAGGGTATGGTACTGTTCCACAGTCTGTGGTTATGGTCAATAGTATGGATTAATTTAAAAGGAATCTAGGTAAATACATTATAAAGAAAGGAATTGGATATGGCAGTAGCGTGCAATGTCTTGTGATTCTTGGGAGTTTGATATAATCACGCATTTAAACTCAAATGCTGGAGTTTCATCGATACCCAGACTGTAGTGCAGTAGTAAATAATGTGGCACTCTGGATATTTATGTTTACATATACGCAAGAACATACAGTTCCTCAATCACATTGGAATTAAAGAAGAATACAACAGGCTGAAGTGGGAGGGCCCTGTGCAGCACAGACATCAGCAGGAACCTGAAACAACGGATATCCTCAGCCCACTCTCCCTCAGCCTTTTCATGTTCCTGAACCAGCAGAGTGTTGACAGCCCAAACTTGTCACCACCTCATCATCACACGATACTCTGCCATCCTTTCTATTCCCTTTAACCTTGTCGTGTTGCATAGTGTGAGATCAGGGCACCTTCCTAAGCCTCTCAGGTTAAAAATAATACTGACTAGAAAGTATAGTCATTTTAATACTGGGCTCCTGATATTTAATAAAACTAAGATGTTGAGAAAGCTGGAAATCTTAAATAAAAACAGAAAATGATGGAAATAGATTCCCTACAGTGTGCAAGCAGACCATGAGGCCCCTCAAGTCCACACCGCCCCTCCGAAGAATATCCCACCCAGACCCACTTCCCAAGGTTGGTCCACCTAACCTGCACATCCTTGGACACTACGGTCAATTTAGCACAGCCAATCTAAATAATCTGCACATTTTTGGGCTTTGGGAGGAAACCACAGCACCCAGACACATAGAGAACATGCAGACTCCACACAAGACAGTCCCCCAAGGACGAAAGTGAACCCAGGTCCCTGGCACTATAAGGCAGCAATGCTAACCATTGAGCCACCATGCTGTCTACTCAGCTGGTCAGGCAGCATCAAGTCAAAATGTTAACTGTTCCTCACTGACCTAGTGAACCTTACTTCAATGTGAATGCAGTTGGTAGCCCCAAAATATGTGAAATGTTCTCGATTAATTCTTTCCAAATTTGACAGGCGTACAGTGTGTGCCCATGGTGGGATGGGGGTTGAGAAGGGAGCACTCTCACCTCTGAGTCAGAGGTTCTGGGTTCAATTCTCATTCCACACTGATGCTCTGTGGTAGCGCTGCACTAGCAGAGTTGCCATCTTTCAGGTGAGATGCTAAACTGAGGCCCCATCTGCCTGCTTCAGCAGATGTAAGAGATGTTATGATGTTATTTTAGAGGTTCACCAGGGAATTCTTCCTGGTGTCCTCACTGGTGTCCTCACCAATGTTTATCCCTCAATCAACGTGCTTGACAAAATATCTAGTCATTGTCACATTGCTGTTTGTCAGTGTTTGCTGTGCATAAACTGACTGCTGCTTTTCCTACATTACAATAGGGACCACACTTCAAAAAGTACTTCGAGAAAGGGAAAATACTATGGATGCTGGAGATCGGAAACAAACACAGAAAATGCTGCAGAAGCTCATCAGGTCTGGCAGTATTTATGGAGAGAGAAACAGAGATAACATTTCAAGTTTGTTATGACTGTTCTTTGGAACGCAGTCATATCGGACTTAAAACATTAACTCTGCTTTTCTCTCTCCACAGGTGCTGGCATACCTGCTGAGTTTCTCCAGCATTTTCTGTGTTTGTTTCAAAAGTACTTAGTTTGCTACAAAGTATATCTGTATGTTCTGAGGTTCTGAAACACTACAGAAATGCACCTTTCTCAATGAAGAGCATCCAAACTAGATGGTACTCTAACTCTGATCTCTGCTCTAAGATGATAACTAAGTTGCTGTTTTTATGACTACATGTGTCAGAACAGTGCACTGTCTAATACACTTGAAATGGCTACAATGGAAGACATGACTGACCACCTCAAGCAAACCCAGAGGTTACAGGCTGCAAATTAGCTCCTTGAATGGAGATTTTTACAATTAGCAGCATTTCCGTTTCACACTCCATGTTTCAGGTACTACATCACTTCAATTCCTCCCTGGCTAATGCACCAATTAGAGAGATGTTTCAATCAATCTAGGGCTCTGCCTCAGCTGCAGCAATGTTCAGGGGACACTGTCCATCAGGATGGATGTGAAGGGGAGGGTACAGATAAGATTTATGAAAATGGTTCCAGCAGTGAGAGGTTTCAGGTACATAGATAGATTTGAGAAGTTGGGATTGTTCCCCTGGAGACCAGAAAGGACTTGATAGAGATGTTCAAAGTCATGAGAGGTCTGGACAGAGTAGATAGGAAGAAACTGATCCTAACAGTAGAAGGATTGAGAACCAGAGGACAGTGATTTAAGATGAGAGGCACAAGAACCAAAGGCAACTTGAAGAAAAACTTCTTGCTTCACACAGTGACCGATTTGGATCTGGACTGCAATGCCTGAGAGTGTGGTGGAGGCAGATTCAATCGTGGATTTCAAAAGAGAATTGGATCATTACTTGGAGAGAAAAAGATTTCGGGCTCTGGGGAAAAGGTGGGAGAATGAACAATGTGAGTTGCAAGAGCCATCATGGGCTGACTGGCCTTCTTCTGTGCTGTAGTTACCATTGAGTATAATATATGATACTCCCAGTTGTGGGAGTGTCAGAGCTGAAGTTATATTAGACTAGTTTCCAAGCCTGGCTCTGCCTTTGATTTTCTCCACACAGGATAGCTGGTGCCTAATCTACCCCATATTCTTTACATTAGAGATCCAAACAATGTCCAAGTTCCCAAAATTGAGTTTATCATTGACTAGCTCATTGACCATTTTCATTGTTTCAAAGACCAAATTTTGTCCTTTGATTAACAGTTACCATGGCTTCATTCATATAATCAACTGCTCACCGACACCTACAGACATTTGCTTGAGCACCATTTTCTCATGTTTCATAGAATCATAGAATCCCTATAGTGTGGAAACAGGCCATTTGGCCCAACAAGTCCACACCAACCCTCCGAAGAGTAACCCACCCAGACCCACTCCCCTCCCCTATTGCTGTAGATTTACCCCTTACTAATGCACCTACACCTGCACATCCCTGAACACAATGGGCAATTTAGTAGAGCTAATTCACTTAACCTGCACATCTTTGGATTGTGGGAGGAAGCTGGTGCACCCGGAGGATGCTCATGCACACAGACAGTCACCCGAGGCTGGACCCAGGTCCCTGGTGCTGTGACTTGGTTTCTTGACTTGAGTTGGCTTTAACTGTGAGACAAATACGAATAGCCAGTGTACAGGACTGTGCTGTGCACTGAGCCTCATTGATGAAAGTAGCTATATTCAGCAAAGGTATTATGCTCTTCTCTATTACTCTCCCATGGAGCCTAATGCTTTCAGGTCACATTTGACTTCACTTAGGAGATATTCCCTATACTCAGCACCACCCTGAAATATTCGTTCACCTTGAGGTTTCCACAATTTATTGCTTTGGAGTGGCCAACTTGAGAACAAAAGTCCAGTCGTGGGGAAACTCTGTCCCTTTAAGCGACCAGCATTGTGAAACAAACTGCAGTGATGAACCGTCACCCGGAATTTAACCTGTGCCACTAACATGAAACAACAAGCGTGAAGGAGAATTTTATGTTGCTGGCCTCATTGTTGCTTTGTATCAAATAGTCCCTTCCTAGGTGGCATTCCTTCTTGTGTCTCTTATCATAAAGCCTATCTTATGGCTCTTTTACTTGAACAGTAGGGGACTCATTACGAGGAGCAAAGTTTTTGACAATCCAAAGTAAACTGCTCAGATGGAAGAACAATCGGATCACCAGACAGTAGGTAACCCCTCGTAAGTACTTTTCCCCACCAGCCCCGAAACTCCCCTACATGAGTGACTACATTATGGCTTTAAGAGGTGTATTTTGTCCTGTAGTTCTTTTTATGAAGAAAGATTGAGACAGAGGTATAGAGTGGTCTGCTCAAAGTCAATAAGGTATACAGCTTGTGAGGCCTTGGGTTTTTTAAAAAATTGGAACAATAGAAGCAGCCTGAACGGGTGGGGTCAAGCTCCCACAGACCCAGGATTTTAGTTTAGCTTTCAGTAACTATTGGGGTTGTGAAAGTTGCGACATCTCAAATCTGGAGTTCTCTCTCTCTGAGTTTTCTCTTGATATTCTTTCCTCCTGGACTGGAGAATTGCCTGTGAGACAATCTATTTTACTGAATTTATCTTTGCCAAGGGAATGTTTAGGGGATGTTAGTATCTTGCAATAGTTGCTGTTTAGTAGTTAAATAATCTCTTATTCTGTTAAAAATTCCAATAGTTAAGTTATTCCAATTCTTCTTTCTTTTGTGGAATTTTAACTTTAGGGCAAGAATAAAGTGTGTTTTGCTTCAAGTCTGGTAGTCTGACTGACTGGAACACAACGCCTTACATTTGCTTTTTAAAATAAGAAAAGGTGAGGGTCGAGGCTATCTCCTTGATGTGTCTGGGTGGGGTTTGGTCTGGTCCATAACATAGGTTGAGAGGCTGCTGATTCTAACTGCACAGTCTCAATGATTCCACCGGTTTTGTCTCTGTACAAATGAAGCTGTGACCTTCTAACATGGGCACTGACTCTTCTCAGGCAATCTCAGTAAGGCCTGGCTATTCTGAAGGTGTTTTCTAACAGCCAAGGGACCCTGCTGCGCCCAACCATGTGTCAGAGAACTGGTTGAAATTGAACCAAATGTGAGAATCAAGGTGTCCGTCAAGGTTAGGCCACTGAAACTGCAACCGTCGAAAGCAGAAGCACTTCCTCCTCTACTGCTGGGGTCAGCTGACCTGAAGTCACAGAATCTTACACCAAAAGATGAGGCCATTCAGTCCGCCAGTCCTTAGCTGGCTCTTTGAAATGGCTGTCAAATTTATTCCCACACCCCACTTTTTTTTCTCCTGTAATGCTGCAGATTCAAACTCTTTGAGAGTATGTCAGAAAATGCAGCTGCAGATTTCTCCATCAAACATCCCATTGACAGTGAATGTAAAGAACGATCAGTTAATCTGTAGCAGTGACTCCGGATCAGAGAGGAAGGTTGACCAAGACAAGCAATTTTCTTCGAATGTGTTTCCTGATTTGAAAAGCTGGAAACTACAGTTAGCTTGTGGTTCTGTGGGCAGCATTCTCCCCACCCCTTCCGCTAGGTTACACAGTTCCAGATCCTGTCCTTCTCTAGAGGTTTGAGCATAAAACTCAACACTATCACTACAGTGTGATACTGAGGATCTGCTTCACTGTCAGAGCGGATGTCCTTTGGATGAGATATTAAACCAAGGCCCAGTCTGCCATTTCAGATGGATGTCAAAGATCCACAGTATGATTTAAAGAACAGGAGGGAAGTTCTCCCAGAGCCCTGCCAATATTTACCCCTCAATCATCATCACAAGAAGCAGATAGTTTGGGACTTCTTCATATTGGCTGTGACATTTTCTATATTAATCAGAAGGCGGCTATTTGATCCATCACATCTCCGCAAGCTCACTGATCAGTTTGACTTCATACCAATCTCTGGGCTTTTCCCCATAATCCTGCCTAATGGATGATTGTTTAAATAGGAACAACACCCTCTGAATGCCTCAATTGAACCTGTCTCCATCATACTTACAAGCAGAGTATTCTAGACCCAAACTACTCGCTGTATAAAAAAAGTTCTTTACCAAAACACTATCCATGTTCTTCACACCGAAGTTTATCACTTCACAATTCTCTGCACTGAACTTTATCTGCCACTATCTCTACCAGTTTGTCAATGTCCTTTTGAACTCCTATACTGCCCTTCTCACAATTTACAGTTTTCCCAAGTTGTGTGTCAGCCACAAACTTTGAAACTGTCCTCTGCATACCAAGATCTAGATCATTTATATGTATCTGGAAAAGCAAGTGTCTAATACTGACCCTGGGGAACTCTACTAATAAGCTTCCCCTCACCTGAAAAATATCCATGAATCATTATGCTCAGTTTCCCATCCTGAGCTATGTTCCCTATCCCTTATATTCCATGACCTATAACTTTCCTCACAAACCTGTTGCACTGTATCAAGTGCTTTTCAGGAGTCTATGTACACCACATCAATGGCCTTGCCCTCATTAACCATCTCTGTACCCTGTTTTACAAAAAAAACTCCAGTTAGTTAATTAGACACAATTTTCTCTAACAATTTCATGTTGATCTTCGAATCGATCCACACTTTTCCATGTCACTCTTAATCAATACCAAATAATTGATTCTGGAAGCTTTCTATCACTGACATTAAACCAACGGATCTGAAATCTCTGGGCTCATTGTTATCACCTTTCTTGAACAAGAGCATAAAATTTACAATTCTCCAGTCCTCCACTATCACCCAACTCCAGGGAAGATTGAAAGATTGTCAGTGCCTCTGGAATTTCCACACTTGTTTTTTTCTACATCCTTGGATGCATTTCATCCTGACCTGGTGCCTTATCATCTTTAAATATTGACATCTTATTAAATACCTCCTCCTTATCAATTTTAAGCCCTATACCTGTCATAAGCACATTTTTCTTTTTCAGATTTATTTCTATCTCTCGATTTGATTGACTTACCCTGCCCTTTTGAGGGGAATATATCATCGACTGTGCCCAAACCATTTCTCTGATGGTTTATTATTCTACAGCTGTTTTTGATGTCAGTCTTTGCTTTCGGTTCATCTGGCCAAGCTTTGTTCATGCTCCACTGAAGGTGGCTCTCTGCCAGCTGATTATTCTTACACTGGATTGATCAGGACCATCTCCCCAATCCTACCTATGTCATTAGTATCAATGTGGATCATGACCGCTGGCTGTTCAGTCTCCTCCAGAAAACATTCCTGCAACCATTTTGTGACAACTTTGAGCCAAGCATCAAGGAGACAACACACCAGAGAGTCAAGTCAACAGCTGCAAAAACACCTGTGTGTTCCCTTAAGTAAAGAATCCTCCCCATCGGTACTGCCCTTTTGCTCTTCTCCCCTTCCTGTATAGCTGAGCCACCACTTGTGGCACTCCTCCGACTATCCATCACCCATATTCAGAACAGAAACCCAGTTAGTGAGCCGGACCTCTGGAGACTCCTGCACTGCCTGTCTGTTTCTCCTGGACTGTCTGACGGCCACTCGTTCCTTATCTGCTTGTGTCTAACTTACAATGTGACCACCTCTCTAAATGTGCTATCCATGCAGTTCTCTGCCTCAGGGATGCACCACCATGACTTCAGTTGCTGCACAATAGGAACTACACTTCAAAAGTACTCCATTGGCTGTAAAGCACCTTGAGACAATGTCAAAGGTGGTATAGAAATGTAGTCTTTTTCTCATTCACAGAATGTGCACGTCGCTGGGTCAGCATTTATTACCCATCCCTAATTGCTCAGAGGGTAGTTTAAGAGTCAACCACATTGCTGTAGGTCTGGAGTCACATTGGCTATACCAGGTAGGACTGGTAGATTTCCTTCCCTAAAGGATGTTAATGAACCAGATGGGCTTTTCGGACAATTGACAATGGTCTCATGGTCACCATTCAAATGGTGAGTAAGGGTTAAAACGATAGAAGTAGCCTGGTATTCTGGTTACTAGTTCAGTGACAGTACCACTAACTACACCATCACCTCCCCTTTAACATTTAACATAAGACATTCCTTTTTCTGCTGTTTTAACTGTGCCAACTGTCAGTGTATTTTATCCTTATTGTACTTGAAGTTTCGTCTGTGAGGCCAGAAGACGATTGGCTTCTCACGGGACGAATAAACAATCTATGGCTTTCACATTTCTTGATTTACTTTATCATTTGAGTTGTTTTCAACCTTTTCCAGGAGCCTTGTAGTGGGCTTCAGACCCTCATCAAAAGTCTTTCTGAGAAAGACTGGCTTGCTCAACGACTCATCGTCAAAACAACCCCGATTGAGGTGTTTTTGACACATTGCTTGAGAGCATGATATCTGACAAAAAAAAACACCAGTGATTGAACAAAGTCAAAATAACAGATGGTGAGGGATTAATTGCAGAAATGCATGTGGGCTTTTGCTGCTTTTGGGCAAGTGTATGCATGCCAAGACCAGTAAAGGGTCCGCTGAACGTGTGTAATCAATCTTTGACTGTCGGTTAATCTGCTTAATACGTGCAAGGCATGATTTCTTCTTGCTTTGCGGTGATGGCAAACAGCGACAGCTAAGGGGTTAGAGAAAGAAATGTTTAAAAACTGCAGATGCTGAAATTCAAAGTAGCCAAACAAGAGGCTGAAAGAACACAGCAAGCCAGCAGCATCAGGAGGTGGAGAAGTCAACGTTTCAGGTATAACCCTTCTTCAGAACGAGATGAAGGGGTATGGGGAGGTACATATAAAGGTGTGGGAGGGGGTGGTCAGGAGTGGGGGGGGAAGGAGTGGGGAGAGTAGCACAATGGTGAGGTAGTGATAGGTGAACACAAGTAATGGGTATGACCTGGTTGGTCAATGGGAGGGATGAATCCAGTTGGTAGCTGTAAGGAAGGGTCGATAAATGGAATGGAAGGGAGGAGGCGGGGTTGGAAAGAGAGCCAGGGGATGGGTGGGAAGGTTATTTGAAATTTGAGAACTCTATGTTAAGTCCTCCAGGCTGTAGGCTGCCCAGGTGGAAGGTGAGGTGTTGTTCCTCCAATTTGGGGTCTGATTCATTGCGGCAATGGAGGAGGCTGAGGATGGACATGTTGAAGGGGAAGTGGGAGGGGGAATTGAAATGAGTGGTGACTAGGAGGTCAGGCTGACCATTTTGGGCCTGGCAAAGATACTCAGTGAAATGGACACCTTGTCTACGTTTGGTCTCCCCGATGTAGAGAAGACCACATCAGGAGCACTGGAAGCAGTAGATTAGGTTGGAGGAGATGCAGGTGAACTTTGGTATGCTTTCCTTTATTAGTCAGAGTATTGAGTACAGGAGTTGGGAGGTCATGTTGCTGCTGTACACGACATTGGTTAGACCACTTGTTGGAATATTGCGTGCAATTCTGGTCTCCTTCCTATTGGAAAGATGTTGTGAAACTTGAAAGAGTTCAGAAAAGACTTACAAGGATGTTGCCAGGGTTGGAGGATTTGAGCTATAGCGAGAGGCTGAACAGGCTGGGGCTGTTTTCCCTGGAGCATCGGAGGCTGAGGGGTGACCTTATAGAGGTTTATAAAATCATGAGGGGGCATGGATAGGATAAATAGACAAAGTATTTTCCCTGGGGTGGGAGAGTCCAGAACTAGAGGGCATAGGTTTAGGGTGAGAGGGGAAAGATACAAAGGAGACTTAAGGGGTGGCTTTTTCACACAGAGGATGGTACGTGTATGGAATGAGCTGCCAGAGGAAGTGGTGGAGGCTGGTACAATTACAACATTTAAAAGGCATTTGGATGGGTATATGAATAGGAAGGGTTTGGAGGGATATGGGCCGGGTGCTGGCAGGTGGGACTGGATTGGTTTGGGATATCTGGTCGGCATGGACAGGTTAGACTGAAGGGTCTGTATCCGTGCTGTAATCTCTATGACTTTATGTTGAAAGGGAGTGTGGCATGAACCAAAGAGTGGCAAAGGCAACAGTCCTTGCGGACAGCAAAAAGGAGTAGGGAGGGGAAGATGTTCTGGGTAGTGGGGTCTAGTTGGAGTGGGCGGCAGTGCTTGAAGATGATACGTTGGATGCGGAGGCTGATGGGGTGGAAAGTGAGGACAAATGGGACCCTATCTTTATTTTGTTTGGTGGGGGGTTGGGGGGAATATATAGCAGTGCAGCGGGGAATGGAGAAGGTGCGGTGGAGGGCTGTCAGGATGATAGAGAGGGGTACCAACCAGGTCGTACCCAGTACCTATGTTCACCTATCATTATCTCACCATTCTGCTACTCTCCCCACTCTACTCCCCACTCCCCATCCCTCTCTTTATCTATAGTTCTCCTTACCCCACATCTAGTCCTGAAGAAGGGTTATACCCGAAACGTCGACTTCCCCACCTTCTGATGCTGCCTGGCTTTGTGTGTTCTTCCAGCCTCCTGTTTGTCTACAAGGGGTTAGAGAAGCCTGCGCTGTAAGAGGAGACGTGCTCGGTGAAACAACGAGGAAGCAGAGGATATCAATGAGTGTGGAAGTAGGGACAAAATAACCAAAATAAACTTAAATCAGCCATTTTGAAGCAGTGTTTCTGAAGTTGCATGTGTGCACTTTTTGGAGAGGTCAGCTTTCCTTTTTTTAGGTAGGACATAGTGGGAGCATGGCAGTAATCGTAAGCACTTTCTTTTTCATCTGCCTACAGGAACCATCCCTCCAAGTGCCATTTGGGGTTCCGTATGCATCGGATTTTCCAACTTGCCTCCAAGAGCTGGGTGAGTGGGCTGTGGCCCACACACAGAAACTGCACACTCAAGTAAGTCATGTGGATTTCCTCAGTGGCTCAGTTTGGAGACACAGGTTTCTGACGACAGTCAACCCAGCTTGTTGCTGTTAAGTCCTGGATTGAGATATGAACCAACAGTCTTCAGACTCAGAGGCAAGAGCACTTTCCACTGAGCCAGGAATCTGTAAGCTACTTTGTGAAGTCAATTCAATTAACTCTTCGTAATAATAAAAGCAAAACACCAAAAATGCCAGAAATCTGAAATAAACGGAAAATGCTGGAAAAACTTAGCAGGTCTGGCAGCAACTGTGGAGACAGAACAGAGTTAAGGCTTCAAAGTTCAATATGATTCTTCTTTGGAACTGAAACTAATTGTTCACGTTGTCAAATAGTGTATTATTTTGTCAATAATGGATATTTTTTATAATCTCCTTCATCTTGCTGACAAAGTCTGGCCACAAACCTTTTTGAAAACTGCTGTTTTAAGCAGATTTGCCTTGCCCTAACCCCAGCTTTGCCTGGTGGCTGCTTGCACCTGAATCATTACTTCAGAAACCATCCTTAGCTGCTGGTTATCTGTGCATGATATGGCACATCTTTTACATCTCTTCCCTTCGACTCACCCTTCTTTTCTTCTCAGCTTGGTTGGAATTCTCATCATCCAATCAGTTTGTTATTTAACATCGTATTCAAGAAGAACGGATACTCAAATAATACAGTGCGTAGATTCCTCAAGAACAAACCACGACAAGCAGACCAAACACAGCCAGAAACCCTAACCACCTTACCATACACCAAAGAAGTTTCAGAAATGACAGCCAGACTACTAAGACCCCTCGGAATCCTAGTAGCACACAAACCCACCAACACTCTCAAAAACTAACAAACTTAAAAGACCCAGTACAACCCATGGACAAAACCAACGTCATCTACAAAATTCCATGCACGGACTGCCACAAACACTACGTAGGACAAACAGGAAGAAAGTTAACCACCAGGATACACGAACACCAGCTAGCCACAAAAAGACACAACCCTCTCTCCCTCGTAGCCCTACATACAGATGAAAAAAAACACCATTTCAACTGGGACAACACATCTATCCTGGGACAGGCTATGCAAAGACATGCCAGAGAATTCCTAGAGGCCTGGCACTCCAACTACAACGCCATAAACAAACACATAGATCTCGATACCATCTATCAACCCCTCAGAAAATGAACAGGAAATGACATCACCACAAACCCCAGGAACCCCATCCAGGAGAAAGATATAAATAGAAAGCAGGAGACAACCGCTTCGCTTCACTTGGAGGTCGCCACTGATGATGTTACTGAGCCAGGTAATGAAACGTCTGGATATCAAACCTGCAGCTCAGCGAGCAAACCTACACCCTAAACCTCAACCTGAGCTACAAACCTTGCTTAACATCGTTGCCAGAGAAAATAATGAGGAGATTTGAATCCTGCCAGCAGAAAACCACTCAGTGCCCAATGACGTGACTACAGTTTAGGACAACCTGCTAAGTAATGAGACTGCCTGTCTGTGACTCCAACCCCTGGTGTTGTTTACATAAGCTCACCAGCAGGCAGCTTTTGCCCAGAGTGACCAATATAGGCTGATATAGGCACACGTTGGGAATGATAATTGCTGTGCTGGCCTGTGGTTGCTGTCAAAGAGATTTCAGGCCTAGGTGACTTCAAGTCACAGTACTCATTCCATGCTTGGACTCAGGAGTAATCCGGCATGATGTTTGGACTCATACAGCAAGAGCAGAATTTGTAACTCAACCTCGTACATCTCCTTAATGTAAGTCAACGTCTGAACACCCTTGGAATATATAACAGTCATACAGAGATGGCCGACTTACAGTACTACTGGATCTCCCAAGACAGTGTTCACAAATAACAACAACTTATATTTACATAGCATCTTTAACATGAAGAAATGTCCCGAACCAGTTCGCAGGAGCATTATAAAACACAGTCTGATACACAACAGGCGACTTAAAGGCCTGGTCAAACAAGTTTAAGGATTGTTTTAAAGGAACAGAGAGAGGGAAATAGGCAGAGGGGTATCGAGAGGGAATTCCAGAGCTTCGGTCCAAAGCAGCTGAAGGAGCAGCCGCCAACTGTACAGCAGTTAAAGTTGGGAATGCATGACAGGCCAGAATTAGAAGTGCGCAGATATCTCAGAGGGTTGTGGGGCTGGAGGAATTGAGAGATGGTCGAGGCCATGAAGGGATTTGGAAACAAGGATGAGAATTTTAAAGTCAAAATGTTGCTTGACTGGGATCCAAAATAGACTACGAGCACAGGGGTGATGGGAAGTATATTCAATACAGAGGGCAGGCAGTGACTTGGGACAGGCAGTGCTGAGGTCAAGTTGTCCTCTCTAGGGACAAAGGGACAGGATGAAAGAGCAGTGGCTCATTTTACGATGCTACAAAGTGCTATAGAATGCAAGTTGATCCTGTTCACCCAGCACATACTCAGTGGACTGCTGTGTTAACTGCATGCTTGTTATCACATGCTCAATTATTCACCAAGTTGTTCACATTCAACCGAATTACCCACGGGAGCTGGAATGGGCAGAATTTCCAAAAAACTTTGGAGATTTTTTGAACAAGAAGTTCATTTAAAATCCATACTGTAGAAAAACATGAGGATTCCTGAGTTTCTGCCAATTTCCATTATGCAAAAGGAGGGCCAGATCAGTGTCACACAGCACAATACATGCCTTGCTCATGCATTCCCTTGCATCTCATTCTTCTCTCAGCCCCACACCCACCCTATTCACACACTCCAGAAGCTTGACAGTATCCAGACCATATTCAACATACACTCCTTTGGTCACTGTAGCAACAGTATATACCAGCCACAGGACACACAGGAGCAACTTACCGAGGCTCCTCAGACATCACCTTCCAAATCCATGATCTCTACCACCTAGAAGGACAAAGGCCACAGATACATGGGAACACCACCAAGCTCCCCCTCCAAGCCTCACACCATCTTTATTTGAAAATACATTACCATTCCTTCAGTATCACTGTGTCAAAATACTGGAACTCTTTCCCTAAAGGCATTTGTGAGCATACCTACACCAAATTGACTGGAGTGGATCAAGAAGGTAGTTATTCGGTATTCTGTTCTCTTTTGTTTGTGTTTCATCCAGCAATCTTGGAAATAAATTCAGTTTTGTTTAAAATTAAGTGGTTTGACCAGCTGCATCCCTCCTGAAATATCTGCGTTACACCTACGTAAAATAACTAGCAAAGCTGGGTCTGGGCTATTTTCTTGAAATGTTTTGAGGGGATCTGGCCTGGTCCATAACACAGCCAAACCCATGAAAGACTAAAAGACCACCCTTCCCCTAACTTAGTTACACCTGCTCACTCTCTTCCCCATTAATAGATGTGCACCATACCTGTTTGCACTTTGACATAACAACACAGCATTTTAATTTCTATTAATATTTTTCAGGGAAATTTTCTGTGAACGAAAACTGAGAAACATCAGGTCCAAGAAATGACATTTTCTTACAGCATGTGCATCAAGTACTGCAAGGGCAGGTTCAGTACAGATAGCAAATCACCTTCCATTTTATCAAAAAAAAGAACATCTTGAACTTTTACGCTTTACACACCAGCGATCCTTCAATCCTCACTGTGTAATATTGCCAATTTGATGTCAGTTTTATCACATATTGCTGTGTCGTGGGCACTCATCCAGATGGAACTGAATCCTGGCCATCAATGAAAAGAGAAGACTTCCAACCTATGAGACTCAGCAAGATTTGATATAAATCTAGGTAGCCAAAGTGAAAGAACAGTGTAAATCACTTCTGTGTTTACCAGTCGCTTTCTCCTAATCCCTCATCCCGGAGCTTTAATGAAGCATTCCATTCAACAAATTAAACTCCTGATTTATTCCCGTTTAAGTTGTCTCTGTGGTGCTGCACACTGACAGACAAATTCTGGGTAGTTTGATCCATTATCGCTGCAGTCAAATTTAAGGCACATCATTCAATTACTGAAACATTTTTCTCAATATATTGTAATATGACTGGCACAATAAAGTTTGGGACCAAACTAAGTTTTGTAATGAACCGAAACATAGAAGTGCACCTTGTAGCAGTTAAGCAGCAGCTACACAGAGCCCTGTTAGAACACACTTGGAGTCACTGTGGGCAATTCTAGGCACCACACCTTAGGTAGAACATATCAACCTTGGAGGGAGTGCAGTGTAGATTTTCCAGGATGATATCTGGACTCCGGAGGTTACATTACAAGGATAGATTACCCAAGCTGGGTTTTATTTCCTGGAATTTAGAAGGTTAAAGAATGATTTGATTGGTGTTTCCAAGTTAAGTCATGAGACGTTTGGACACAGATTTCAGGTAATTGGCAAAAGAAGCAATGAGGAGAAGCCTTTTCACACAGGGATTGGTTAAAATCTGGAAGGCACTGCCTGACAGTGTGGTGGAGGCAGATTCAATCAACACATTCAAGTGAGAATTGGATCATTTGAAAAGGAAGAAAGTGCAGAGTTACAGGGAAAAGGTGGGGAAATGGTAATAATGGAGAGTGTTGTCAGAAACACAATGGCCTGAAGGGCCTCCTTCTGTGATTCTGGGGAATCGATCGGTTCGATGGAGAGAAACTATTTCTGCTGGTGAAGGAGAGGACCGGGTGGAGGCACAGTTTAAAAATTAACGCCAGACCTTTCAGAAATGAAATTTGGAAAACACTTCATGTAAAGAATGAAGGGATTTTTACCCATTTAACACCCCCACTCACCCATCCCAATCCCACCCAACTGGCCATGTTCAAATTCTCCCCATGACATCTATCCTGTTTTATTAAGTACATGGTTCTAACTTTTACACATTGTTCTGCTATTCAATTTCTCATGTACAGGTAACTGGTTCGATATCTCTTTTGCTTGTATTTGTCGAGGTTTTTCAAGAGTTATTGAATGTTCATTTGTACCATCTGAAGCTCAGTTTAAAAGAAAAGGTATTATATATGGTTTTAATCTGGCCTTGTGTCTTTTTCATGTGCAAGAACAAAACCTCTCTGCACAACATGCTGCAGAGCTAAAGGACTACAATAAATTACAACACTTATTTCATCAATTTATGATCTCTGCTGGCTGCAAAACATCTCGTCAGTGGCTCTACAGCTCCAAAGGAAAGACCCAGAGCTTAAAAACCATTTGTCAGCCCAAAAGAAACAACATTGTGGTTTGCTGCAAGATTACAGTGGAAATTCACTTGCAATGAACTCTTCAATGTTGGGAAACTTGTTTTGGAGTGAAAAATGCTTGGGCTTCAATCCAATTGCCATGGGAAAGTACAGTTACCCACTTAAGAGTAAAAATCTATATTTCCATTGTTTTCTGACAAAGAACAGTGAACCTTTGGAACACTTGATGGAACACAGCAAAGTATTTCATCTGGGAAGGAGAAAGCAGAAATAGTGCACATGGTTCCATCTCTTTCACAGGGCTTGCCCTGCCAACTGTGAGGCTGCACCAACAACAATATTGTGTACAGCTTGCAAAACTATCAAAACACTCACCAACACAGAGATATCAAGCCGACAGCACAGAAACAAGTCATTCAGCCTGAGAGTCTTTGTTGGTGTTTGAAGACCACATGAGCCTTCTTCCACCCAACTTTATCCAACTCCATCAACATATCCCTCCTATTCCTTTCTCTCCTATGTGTTTGTCTAGCTTATGGATTGTGGCTCAGTTGTTTAGCACTCTCACTCCGAGGCCACAAGGTTCTGGGTTCAAATCCCACTCAAAATTCCAATACTGAGGGAGTGCTGCACTGTTGCAGGTGCTGTCAGTCAGATGAGATGTTAAACTATGACCCCATCTGCCTCCCTGATGGATATAACAAATCCCACACCACTACTTGTCAGACGGTTTTCCCTGATGTCTGGGCCAAATTTTATCCCTCAAACATCACAAAATCAGATTGTCTGGTCATTATTCCATTACTGTTTGCGAGAAGTTGCTGCGTGCATACTTCCAACATCACAACAGTGCCGACTCTTCAGAAGTTATTTTCTCGGCTGAAGCACTTTGAGACCCTCAGTAGTTGTGAAAAGCGCTATATAAATACAATTCTTTTTCTTACCCTCATTTAAATACATCTATACTATTAATCACAACATCCCCATGTGGTAGTGCGTTCCTGACTCTGAACACTCCTTGAGTAAAGTAGTTTCTCTTGAATGCTTTATTGAATTTATTAGTGGCTATCTTATACATATGGCCCTTAGTTCTGGTTGCTGTCTTATCTACATTCATATCCGCTTGGGCCCTGCATCAAGTCCTCCTTTGCCCTTCATTTGCTAGTGGAAAGAGTCCTAGTCTGTTCAGCCTTTTTGATGGGTATCGCCTCTCAGTTCTGTTATTATTCTTGTGAATCAATTTTGCACTTCGTCCAATTTCTCTATATTCTTTTTATTAGCTGGCAATCAGAACTATGCACAGTAATCCAAGACTGGTTGAACCAAAGTTTGATACAAGTTTAACTTGGTGCTCTGAATTTTAATTTGATTTCTTTAGAAATCAGCAGTGTTTAATTTGCTTTTTACAGCCATTGAAACCTGCAGTGATTTGTGTATCTAAAGATCCCTCCCCTCCTCTCCCAGAGGCTTATTGTCCAAAACAGTGTGTAGTCTCCTCACTCTTCCTTCCAAAACACCTCACGCTGGTCAATATTGAAGTTAAATGACTTTTCTGCACTTATTCTGCAAGCTTATTATTGATTTATATTTTGTATCTTGCCTTCTTCTGGATCAACTATACCTCCCTGTTTGGTGTCACCCGCAACTCTTGAAATCATACATCAATTCCTGAGTTCAAATCAGTCATGTCAATGTTGAATGATAACATCTCAGAGCTCTATATGAAAAATATCAAAAAGTTGATCCATCAAACCAACTACAAGAATCCAAAAAACCTTTATCCAACCAGTAAGATACCAAAATGATACATGTTCTCCAAACCTATACACTTAATGGTAAGGTTCTGGGGAAAGTTGCTGAGCAAAGAGACCTTGGAGTGCAGGTTCATAGTTCCTTGAAAGTGGAGTCGCAGGTAGATAGGATAGTGAAGAAGATGTTTGGTATGCTTTATTGGTCAGAGTATTGAGTATAGGAGTTGGGAGGTCATGTTGTGGCTGTACAGGATATTGGTTAGGCCAGTTTTGGAATACTGCATGCAATTCTGGTCTCCTTCCTATCGGAAGGATGCTGTGAAATTTGAAAGGGTTCAGAAAAGATTTACAAGGATGTTGCCAGGGTTGGAGGATTTGAGCTATAGGGAGAGGTTGAATAGGCTCGGGCTGTTTTCCCTGGATCGTCGGAGGCTGAGGGGCGACCTTATAGAGGTTTATAAAATCATGAGGGGCATGGATAGGATAAATAGACAAAGGTTTAGGGTGAGAGGGGAAAGATAAAAAAGAGACCTCAGGGGCAACATTTTCACACAGAGGATGGTGCGTGTGTGGAATGAGCTGCCAGAGGAAGTGGTGGAGGCTGGTACAATTACAACATTTAAAAGGCATCTGGATGGGTATATGAATAGGAAGTTTTAGAGGGATATGGGCCAAGTGCTGGCAAATGGGACTAGATCAGGTTAGGGTATTTGGTCGGCATGGACGAGTTGGACTGAAGGGTCTGCTTCCGTGCTGTACATCTCTCTGACTCTATGTCTCTAAATGTACTTTTTTTGTCAAGTACCTGTTTCTTTTTGGCAAATATATACTCAAATCTTCTCAAAGGCATTGAAGAGTGCAGGCAATTTATCAATGCAACGACACCACTGAAGAAGTAGCCAGCTGTAAAGCTGAATTCTTTCATTCCTGGTAGATTAGTACCTTTGCTGATCGTACTCCCTTATCTGACAGTTTATTTCAAAAGCCAGGAAAAGAAATTCTAAATTAAATTTGCATTACAAGTATTGTTGGCAACAAGACAATTTTATATCAACTGATGTTTGTTCAGTCAGTTATTGGGGCTGGACACATGACTTTTCTTCAGGTAATGTGTCCAATGCACTAAAAGAAAGAAAGTTCCGCATATCAGCACAGTACTTGTGAATTGAAATGTATTACATGGCCAAATAGACATCTGAGAGTGATTACAAGGCTGTAATCAAATCATGGGGGTTCAGATGATATCATAAGCCACAGCAGTGAGGATCCTGCAGTTTATAACTAACATTTGACACAGGAGGCAGAATCACAGCCATGAAATCATTTCCAATTTTGCTCATGTTTTACAACATGGAATTTACGGAGACAGTTTTATTCCACACGAGGAGCCTCCATCTCTCCAAGCAGGTGTCATAGTGCTTTCAGCCAGCACTGGCTGTTGTTGAGATCCACACCAAGGAATCCTTTCCTGATTGAAATGTTTTACACAGCAGCAACTGCCATCAATAGTACAAGTACAGGTGAAAACGATCAAGAGTGGTACTGGCAGCTATTTCATTTTATTAAAAGGTTGAGCTGAATGCAATTGCAGAGCTAACAACTTGCAGGAAGCGACCATAAGGTGAGTCAGCCTGTGCAGTCCCACACTCTGCCTAGTAGATCCAAATTGCTACCTGGGCAGTAAAGTATCAGAGAATGCCAGCCAACTATAGCACTCAGCCACTATTTAGAATCTGGATTAGAGTGGTGCTAGAAAAGCACAGCAGGTCAGGCAGCATCCGAGGAGCAGGAAAATCAACGTTTTGGGCAAAAGCCCTTCATCAGGAATAGAGGAAGGGTGCCTGCAGAGTGGAGATAAATAAGTTTCCAGCATCTGCAGTCCTTGTCTTTACCCGCTATTTCGAATCATAGAGTCATAAAGCATGGAAACAGAACCTTCAGTCCAACTAGTCCATGCTGAACATAATCCCAAACTAAACTAGTCCCACCTGCTTGCTCCTGGCCCATATCACTCCGAACCTTTCCTATTCATGTACTTGTCTAAGTGTCTTTTAAAAGGTGTAACTTTGCCTGCATCCACCACTTCATCAGGAAATTCATTCCACATGTGAACAACCCTCTGTGCAAAACATTTGCCCCTCATGTCTTTTTAAAATTTCTCTCTTCTCCACCTTCAAAATATGACCCCTCGTCTTGAAATCCTCATCCTAAAGAACAGACACCTACCATTAACCCTGTCTATACCCCTCATGATTTTATAAACCTCTATACGGTCACCTCTCAACCTCTTACGCTCCAGTGAAAAATGTTCCAGCCTACCCAGCCTTTCTTTATAACTCAAACCTTCCATGCCTGGCAACATCCTTTTAAGTCTTTTCAGAACCCTCTCTAGCTTAATAATATCCTTTCTATAATAGGGCAACCAGAACCGGACATGGTACTCCAGATATTTGTCCATTTAAATTAATATTGGAAAGTCTCCATAGAGAACAAGAGAGCCACTGGATCAGGTCACTACTCGTACAGGCAATGAAAATCTACCCCAGTAAGTTTTGCACAACACTATCAATGTGCATCGTGAAATAATGTTACCTTATCAGTGTGCGCCATAAAGCTTCTTACAGTTTAATAAATACATGCAACATGAAACTAACTT
Organism: Chiloscyllium plagiosum; assembly: GCF_037043375.1. Lineage (NCBI taxonomy): Eukaryota > Metazoa > Chordata > Chondrichthyes > Orectolobiformes > Hemiscylliidae > Chiloscyllium > Chiloscyllium plagiosum. Next base: position 18,500,310 of record NW_028270191.1, on the reverse strand, counting down.
AACACAAACTCTAAAGATTCCCACTCTTTGGTATTATTTGTAAACAATCCCCATCCTCAGCTATGGAATATTCGAAAAGGAATAATGTGGCAAAAATATGCAACAGAATAAGACAGTGAATGGCTCTGAAAGATGGATCCCCCTTTGAGTATTATGGACAAGCTGCATAAATCCCTACTGAGTTTGTTGCTTGAGAATTTAAAGGACACCTTTGGATATAAATCTCAAGACTCCCTTTGCCTTTACGGAAAATAATATAGAAGTTTTGAATTTACCTTACATCATAGACATCCAGAGCACACTTTAAAATCAGACATGAATAGGAGGCCAGATTTAGACTGTAGTAGAAGGTGGGAGGTTGATTGCGCTTTTAGCTTCTTGTGGCAAGTTGTTATTCCCATTCAAGCTGAACTCAAATCCCGAGTGTAGCTTCTCCTGCTATGTAACAGCTGAAGTTCGTGTGACGTCTGCTCTATAATCTTCCCATCTAACCATATTTCCCTCAACATTTTCCCATTGAATACTCAAGATTTTCTGTGTTGCACTTCAGTGGAGGAAAAGACGTTCCCTCCACCCTACTGGCGTCTGTCCAGTCACTTTGACATATCTGCAGCGATTGAACATCTGTTGACCATTCTGAGACGAAGGGGGAGGGAAGGCTAACCCTCTGAACACTCACAGCAAATTCTTCATCACAAACCATTCCAAATCCAAAACATTGCAAAATGTCAATGAAAAAATGCCAAGGATGCTGTGCTTCTGTTAGGGATCAAGTTCATCTCGAACAGGTACCAAAATGAGTGGGAAAGGCATGGCCATCCTCTCCTGATTTGCAATTCCACTGTTGTCAAAAGAACTGAATGTCATACAGGAAGGATAATGAGTGGCCCAAGAAAATCTGACCATTTAGCATCCTATCCAAGATGAACTTTGACATACCTCCTCCACATAGTCCTCTCAAGTTTTCTGCAGATACCTTTGGATTCTGGGTATCAGCAGGAGTGGACAAGGAGTAACTTACCCACTTAGATACTCAGTCCTTTGGTAACTAACCTGTAACCACTGTTCATAAATCATTAAGTACTGCCCTTTTTTTGAAATAAAGGATCAAATCTCATCGAGAAGGTGCAAAAAAAAGATGATAAGGGATGTGGAAATGTAATGTTTAGCAATCCCGAGTTTGGATCGAACATTGGAGGAGAAATGGAAACTTCAACTGGACTTCACATAAATAGTTTTTAATGACAGCAATACCCTATCTTATCAAACATTTAACTGACCTCACAATTTCTTCTGGCTCCAGTCGTAGTGTCGTCTCTATTTATGAAGAGCTTGCACTTGGAGCCCTCAGTGGGGGTAACTTTCTCCTATTATCATCTGCAGCTAATTTGCTGAAGTGTATTGGCTACTTAGAATCATAGCACCACTACAGTGTAGAAGTGGGCCATTTGACCCACAAGGTTCACTCCAACCCTCTGAAGAGCAGACCACCCAGACGCACCCCCTACTCTATTCCTGTATTTCCAATGGCCAACCCACCCCACATAACCTGCACATCCCTGGATACTAAGGGCAATTTAGCATCTGCAATCCACCTAACCTGCACATCTTTGGACTGTGGAAGGAATTCGGAGCACCCAGAGGAAACCCACACAGACACGGGGAGAATGTGGAAACTCCACACAGGCAGTCGCCTGAGGCTGGAATCGAACTGGGTCCCTGGCACTGTGATGCAGCAGTGCTGACCACCGAGCTTTGATCCTACTGACTGCAATGGTGTGGAAACCAGGTGGATTCTACAAAATCAGTGGCGACTTTGTTCACTTGGGTATGTTTACTTGATATAAGATTGTCAGATATCCAAGGGTTTTCTGGATGGCCAGGCAGACGAAGCCAGACAGCCAATAGGATACTCCAAGCTCTTCCTCAGGAAGTTTGCTTGCAAGCTAGGAAGGGCCTAAACATCTATTCTCGCTGGATGAGAGAGGAAAATATGGACATCACGTTCGAGGGCCACAGTGGCTTGGCAACAGACATTAAACACAGAAAACACAACCTAGAGCCACACCTGATAATCACTTCATGTGTCACACTTCAGGCAGAACCTGCCTCTCACAGATTGGTCCCTTCAAAGTACACTGTATGAAGCTGCTGCATCTCCAATGGATTTGATCTGCTGCATGTCCATCATCGCACACAGATGGAAGGATGTGGATGATTTACAAGTGGCAGTTCAGTACCCAGGCAGCGAAGGCTGAAAGATTCGCCACCATTATAAATAACAAGAGTGCTAAAGGTTAAACCTTGGGCCTCCACATTTGAAACTTCTTTCCCATTTCATGAAAGAAAAAAAAATAAAAATCGAGGTACAGCCTAGCCACTGCCTGTTTCATGCTCTCTACCTTCAATCTGTCAGTTCCACGCAAAGCCATTAACTTTCAGTGGGAGATTCTCAAGTCCTTTATGAAAGTCTAAATGAAATTTGTTTTGTCCAAAATTAAATGACTCATTCAAAAAAAACTTGTTATCCATTAGGATCCATAGTTTTGACTGCTTAAAAAAAAGTAAGACGGAGTCATGTTCATTTTCAATTTATTGATGGCTTTCCAGTGTAATCCCAGGACACATGATTTGAATCCATGTTGTATAACGCAACCGACACAGAAATGGGAAAAATACTGAACTTAGCCGGATGCACCTGGAATTATGGCGCTTCAACTCTTTCCAAGCGATGACCATGTCACTAAATTGATGTCAAAAAAACTCTGGAAGTTCACTGATGCACCTGTGCTAGAGTGCAGCATCTGTATAAGACAGAAAATCTCATTTCAACAGGAGTGGATAGTGTTGCCTGGCACGCAGTCAAAAGGAATTGGATGCACATGCTCGCATCTGCTTCTTGACAAACAATGCTTTGACACAAAGCACTACTTTAAGTTGTACAACATGAGGACTTAAACCTCGATCGCAACAGAGTTTCTCTGAGCTCTGAACTAACATGAACGATCACAATCCACAGGGCACGAGCAAGATGCAAGCCAGAAAGCTTTGGAGATCTGGAAACAACAACAACTTGTGTTTATCAAGCACTTTAACATACTACAAGATACTTCCCAGAATCATTACGGAACAATAACTGACACCGAGCCATAGAAGGAGATTTTCGGAGAGATTACCAAAAGCTTGGAATGGCTGCAGCACAGGAAGACATCATTCAGCCCGTCATGGAATGACAACTCTCTGCAAGAGCGACTCATCTAGTGCCATTCTCTTGGCTTTCCTTGCAGCCCTGCAATTTTTTTTTCTCTTCACATGATGTTCCAATTCCCTTTTGAAAGCCACAATTGAATCAGCCCCCAGTGTACACTCAAGAAGTTTATTCTAGATGCCAACCATTCACTGTGTAAAAATGATTTTCTTTATTTACAGAATGTGCTAAAGGAAGGAGCAGTCCATCAGACTGGGATGAATTTTAACCCAGGATCCAGCAACTATCACAAATAAAAACAGAAATTCTGGAGAAACTCAGCAGATCTGACAGATCTGTGGATAGAAAGCAGAGTGAACATTTCAAGTCCAATTACCCTTCTTCAGGTGGGCAGCACCAATTGTACCAAATGTGACGCCCGACGGGTCGGTTCGCCTTTGTGGGGATTTTAAACAAATGGTAAACCACTTCTCACAGCTGGATAAATACCCAATTTCTCGCATAAAGGATTTATATGCAAAGCTGGCAGGGGGCTGTCTTTCACGAAGCTGGACATAAGCCATGCAATTGTGGTGAGATGAGGATTCCCAGGAATATGCTACACAATTAATGCCCAGAAGGGGTTGTACCAATATAAAAGATTGCCATTTGCGGTATGGTCCCCCTGTGCAATTTTCCAGCGGACCATGGGGAACATTTTACAAGGTCTTTCCAGGTCTCCATTTATCTAGATGATGTGCTAATAACAGGGAAGACCAATAAGGAGCACTTAGAGAACTCGGATATAGTTCTTAGATGCAGAGACCACCCCTTATGCAAATACAGGGTTAGAGTTGTTAATGGAGTGAGGACTCTGCACCAGGTTAAAGCTGATCTTCTCAAATCTAGGGGGAGGGCGGGTGTATTGAACCAGCATCAGGGACACCAATGTCGGCTACAAGACTGCTTTAAGTGAGAGAGGCAGATTACTTCAGAGGATGACGTTTGGTGTAGGAACCACGGGAATGGTCCGGCATGAGTCAGAGGCATGGTCGAAGCGAGGTCAGCTCCAGTGGTGTATAAAGTTTGAGGAGGTGCATGGTCCTGAACAAGCACATGGACCATATGAAAGCTGCAAAATCACAAATGGGGAGGGAGCAAAATGTGCTCGGCTCCTTGACAGGCTTTCTGATTCTTCCGGAACCCATGGGTTCTCCCTCTCCATCAAACACTGAAAGAGACCTCAGAATCTGAACTGGACACAGTGAATGCTGCAGCATCGACAATGTTACCACCTGAGGGGGAAAATGAATTCCTTCGGAAACAATCGGGGTGCAAGATGCAGGCTACTGTGGGTTAGACCCCACCCATGTCAGAGGCAGAGTCAAAGGAACCTAACCTGGTGCGTTTTCACCAGGAGGAGGTACAAGGAAAAGAAGCAGCCTATGTAGGGAGTGATTGTAACGAGGTCAGTCAGGTAGACCTCATATAATATGAGCTCCCTGATTGGGGCTGATAATCTGATCCAATCAGGAAGCCCTGGCTGACTGATACACACAGGAGGTGTGTGTGTGTGTGTCATCCTTGTACCTCCTCCTGGTGAAAACGCACCAGGTTAGGTTCCTTTGACTCTGCCTCTGACATGGGTGGGGTCTGTGAGAGGACCTGCCGCAGCTCGGCCCAGAGGACGCCTGAAGGCTCAATGCTCCCTTCACCTTAGAGGAGCTGACCGGCACCCTCGACCGGTTCTCGAGGGGCAAGTCCCCGGGGCTGGACGGGCTGACTCTGGAGTTCAGGGCGTTCTGGGACGTCCTGGGGAGCGACTACGCACAGATCCTGGGGGAAGTGTCTAAATGCTGGAGAGCTGCCCCTTTCTTGGTGCAGGGCGGTCATCGTCCTGCTACCAAAGAAAGGGGACCTTCATTCTTTGAAGAACTGGCATCTGGTCTCCCTCCTCAGCACGGATTACAAAATCTTCGCCAGGGTGTTGTCTTCTCACCTGGCTTCTGTGCTGGCCCACATGATTCACCCGGACCAGTCCTACACGGTCCCGGGCGGGAAGATACACGACAACATCCACCTGGTCTGGGACCTGATCCATTTCTGTCGACGGGCTGGTCTGCCGAGCGCCTTCTTGTCTCTCGACCAGGAGAAGGCGTTCGACAGGATTGATCACGAGTACCTGCTCGGGACTCTGCGGGCATTCGGGTTCGGGACGCTGTTTGTCGCCCTGATGCCAGTCGCCCTGAGAGCCAGATGGTGGATATGCCGTTCTGAGCGCTGTCGCCCCGAGGAGGGGTAATCGGAATGGGATGTCCTAGAGGTGGTTGAAAGGTGTCGGAGCAGCCGAGAGCCAGAAGGTGCGTGGGGCAGGCTGAGATCCGGAAGGCTTGTGGGCTACCTTGCACGCTGTCGTCCCTGGCGAAGGGGACGGGCTGTCCGGAAGGTGTGTCAGGATAGCCCACTAGCCGGACTGCGCATCGGGGTGGGTGAGAGCCCAATGGTATGTAGGGGCAGACCGAGAGCCGGAAGGCAGGTAGCCGTCCTCAGCGTATCACCACGGGCAGGTACCAGGGTGGGCTGACCCAGAGGTGGTCGAAAGGTGTCAGGGTGGACCGAGAACTGGAAGGGGCATGGGATGGACCGAGAGCCGGAAGGGGCGTAGGGGTGGGCTGCCTTAGAGTGGCTGGAAGGTGGGAGGGATGGGAGGCTTGCTGGGTCTGTATTGTCTGCACTTTCCTATGTAACAGGATTGTGTCTCATGTACAAATGTCATTGATGTCTTTTCATATTCAAAACTGGGACTTGGGGGTTTGTCCTCCTTTCCCTGTAAACTGGTTGAACGGTCGGGTTTGGGGCCTGGCTTTGCTGCTCCTCTCTTGTAAAATTGCTGTTGTATACAGCTGTAAATGTTAACTGTTTTTCTGTAAACTCTCTTGTAATTGTTTAAAACAATAAAAAAGAGGAAACCTGATTCCTGAACTGGCTGAATTATTTAGTCAGTTTGTTAACTGGTATTCCCTTTTATTGAGGACCGACCTCCAAACTGGCTAATTTAAACAGTCAATGTGCGACAGGTGTAATTCAGCCTTCATTAGGAAACTGTTGTTTCCCTGGCTGGTTACAGCCTGTATGTTACTCTCTTCTCAGTCCTTTTCTCAAAGTAAAAAAAACATGTTGATTTGGTGGCAGGGTTTGGCCCTTGCACTCTACTTTTTTGTTTTTTGAATGTGGTTTCACTTTTTGGTGTTTGGACTGAGCCCTTGTGAGAAAATACATCTTTCCAGATGAGCTGTTCCTGTGGGTAGGCCTGGTCCTTTGTGGGTGACTAGGCCTCTGTAAAGACTGAACACCTGTGTGTGCTGGGAGATGAGCAATTGTTGCATCCTGGAGTGGACCAAACCCCTGCAAGTTAACTGCAGCCTCACAATGTATTGTGTTCCTTTTGAGTGGGCCTAGTTGTCTCTGGATGTGTTGCTGGAAAAGCACAGCAGGTCAGGCAGCATCCAAGGAGCAGAATCGACGTTTCAAGCATGAGCCCTTCTTCGGGCTCGTGCCCGAAATGTCGATTCTCCTGCTCCTTGGATGCTGCCTGACCTGCTGCGCTTTTCCAGCAACACATTTTCAGCTCTTGTCAGTATGAGGTAACCAGGAGCTGGAGGGTCGATGACTACCCAGGGGAAAGCATGCTTGGGGGGGGCTCTGTTAGTACGCTGGGGGCTAGGCAGCTGACAGCATACTCCATAGGAAAGCTGGTCAGGGGAGAGGCTGCCGATACGTGAGCTGGCTGGGGGCCGGAGGGTCGATGACCGGCCTGGAGGAAATCAGGCCAGGAGGAGCCTGTCAGTATGTGGGGCGGATGGGGCCAAGCAACTGATACCGTCCTCGCAGGAAAGCTGGTTTAGAGCAGGCTGGTCAGTACGTAGGAAGGCTGAGCTAGGCAGCTGACAGCAGCCTGTAAGAAGGCCAACCACGGGAGGACCGGTCGGTACGCAGGGAGAGTGGGAGCTGGACAGCCAATAGTTGGTCCATAGGAATGCTGGCCGGGAGGAAGTGTCAGTCAGTACATGGGGAGGCCAGGTGCTGAAAGGCAGGCAGCCTAATTTTAGGAAGGCAGGTTGGGAGTGGTTGGTTAGTATGCGGGGTGACTGGGAGACAGTGGCCGACCGCTGTGTAGGAGGAAAGCAGCTTGGGGAGTGTTAGTCCGTATGCAGGGTGGGTGGAGACCAGAAGACCAAGAACCAGCTCGTAGGAAAGCAGCCCGGGTAGTCCGGTCAGTACACTGGGTGACTGGGAGCTGGGTGGTCGATTACCAGCCTGGAGGAAAGCAGGCCTGGGGAGGGTCAGTCAGTACGCAGGGCGGGTGGAGACCGGAAGGCCAACTTGTAGGGGAAAACAAATTCCAAAACTGGCTGAACTATATAGCCAGTTTTGTTAACTGGTATTCCTTTTTATTGAGGACTGATTTCTAAACTGCCTGATCTACACAGTGTGTTATTATTAGGGAACTATTGTTTCACTGGCTGGTGACAGCCTGTGTGTTACTCTTTTCTTTTACTTTGAGAAAAGGACAATACTGATTTTTGTGGTAGGGCTTAGCCCTTACACTCTAGTTTGCTTTTTTTTTTGTATGTATTTTCACTTTTTTGGTGTCTGGGCTGAGCCCCTGTGAGAAAATGCACCTTTCCAGATGGACTGTTCCTCTGTGGGTAGGCCTAGCCCTCTTTGGGGAGACCAGGCCTCTGTAAAGACTGAACACCTGTGTGTGCTGGGAGGTGAGCATTTGCTGCCTGTTGGAGTGAATCATCCCCTGTGAGTTAACTGCACCTTTTTACAATGTACTGTGTTCCTGTGAATTGGCCTGGTTCTCTGTGGATAAACCAGGCCTCTATGGAGACTGAACATCTGTGTGTGTGCTGTGGGGTGTGTTTGCTCCCTTCAGGAGTGGACTCTGCATACTGGGGTGGGTACTGCCTTTGCTTGTGGACTCTAACAATGCATTCTGTAAACTGGAGTGGACCCTGTTCCTGGAAATGGATTCTGCATTCTGAAGAGAACTGTATATGGTAATGGACTCTGTGTACCAGAAAGGACTCTATTTGTTGGTAATTGACTCTGTCTTGTTGCGTGTTGGGTTTATCACCTGCACTGTCTTATGTCCCTGGATCTAGCAGGCCTTACTGTGAGTTGGGAGGCTCATAGGTCATCCGGAGAGCTGGAAGATGGGTAGGTACCCCTGAAGGCCAGGAGGTGGGTCGGTTGCCCTGATGCCAGTTGTCTAAGAGTCAGAAAGTAGTTAGGCTGTTCTGAGCGCTTTCGACATGAGAAGGGGTATTCGGGACAGGCTGTCCTAGAGGTAGTCAGAAGGTGTCGGAGCGGCCAAGATCCAGAAGGTGCATAGGGGCAGACCAAGATCCGGAAGGCTTGTGGGCTGTCCTGCGCGCTGTCATCCCAGGGAAGGGGACGGGCCATCCTAGAGGTGGCCGGAAAGTGTCCGGGCAGTCCACAGGCCAAATGGCGCATCGGGTGGGCGAGAGCCAGATGGTATGTAAAGGCAAACCAAGAGCCAGAAGAAGGTGGCCATCCTTAGCGCTGTCACCCTGGGTAGATACTGAGGAGGCCTGAAGGCACGAGAGGGTGGTTAGGGAAGCTGTAAGGTGGGTAGGCCATCCTGATTGCTATCGTCCTGAGGGGGTTTGGGGAAACAGGACTGGCTGTCCTAGAGGTGGCCAGAAGGGGTGTAGGGGCGGGGTGCTTTTGAGTGGCCGGAAGGTAGGAGGGGCAGGTGGTTTGCTGGGTTGCCAGGGGCGTTTGTGGTACGTGCAGTTTTATTGTTCGGTTTATTGGACTGTCTGTGATTGCATTTACTGTTTCCTTTTTGAGATGACAAGGTGAGGTTCGAGGTTCGTCCTAGTTTCCCTGTGAACTGGTTGTACGGTGGGGTTTGGGGTCTGGTTTTGCCCCATTCCCCTGTAAATTGCTGTTTCTTGTTCCTTTGTTACCTGTTTGTAATTTGTTCTGATTAATAAAATTTAAGAAAACAGGAGTGTCAAACTTCTTGTTCACTCTGGGAGCTGGCTCTGAAGTATCTGGTTCAGTGTCAATGACTCCCCATGTGTAAATAAAGGGGGACTTGGTAACGGGACACTGGCCTCTGTGGATTATTTCATTTTCCTAACAGTGAGGGCTCATTACCACCTTCTCCAAGACAATTACGGATGAGGAATAAATGCTGACCTCACCAGTGACACTCATGTCCCATTAAAAGGTTTTTTTAACCTTGGACTGGGAGCAACTCACCCTGCAAAGTGGCACTCCCAGTATCTCATAAGCATTTGTAATTGTACACAAACCCAATGACTTCTACAGTTGCCTGGACTTTACATCCTCACATCCTGCTTCCTGTAAAGATTCTATTCCACTCTCACTGTTCCTTCATCTGTCGCATCTGTTCTGATCGTGGCAACTTCAACAAGGGGGCTTCTGAAATATCCACCTTCTTCCTCAACTGAGGATTCCCCAACAACTGGGTCCAGCCCATCTCTAACAATTCAGCCCTCATCCCCTATCTTCCTCCCCTCAACAGTGACCCACCATCCCATCAGCATCCACAACCAGAGGATCATTAGCCGCCACCTCCAGTGGGATGTCCCCATCAGACACCTATTCTCCTCCCCTCCCTTGTCAGCTTTTGGCAAGGACTGTTCCCTCAGGGACACCCGGTCCACTCCTCCTTCGCCACCAATCCCTTGCCCCCCCCACAGCATCTTCCCCTGCAACCACAGAAGGAATAACACCTGCTCACTTACTTCCTCCAACCTCACTACCGAAGGCCCCAGACGCACCTTGCAGGTGAAGCAGCACTTTACCTGCACTCGCCTCAATCTAGTCAACTGCATTCGCTGCTCACGACGTGGTCTCCTCTATACTGGGGAGGCAAAATGCAGACTGGTCTACTGCTTTGCAGAACACCTATATTCTGTCCGCAAAAATGACCCAGAGTTTCTAGTTGCCTGTTACTTCAACACACCCCACCTTGTTTCCTGGCAAACAGCTCCGTCTTGGGCTTGCTGCAATGCTATAATGCAGCTCAGTGCAAACTGGAAGAACAGCACCTCATTTTCTGTTTGCAGATCCTGCAACCTTCTGGACTCAATATAGAGTTCAATAATTTTTAGGGTCTAAGCACTTTCTCCCATTCCTTACCGCGATCCCCACACTCCAGGCCTTGTCCTCACGTGGACTACTATCATAAATAACCCATTGTCAGCCATCAATGGTCACCATTAGCAGTTATTCATTCTCCCAAACTGACCTTTATCCACTCCTTTGTCTGCCCAACTGGAAACCAAGATGGCGGCGATCTGAAAGGTCTGCTTTGCTGAGCTCTGCATCTCAGCTCAAGCAAAGTGGTACTTTAACCCTCCCCACTTAGGCCATTTTGGTAAAATTCGACATTAAAACAGTTTTAGAACCTTTATTAATCCTGTTTTTGTCTAGTGGAGATGACAAAACATCGAAAAGGTTCGACTAAGTCCCAACATGTAGGACACCCACCAGAGATAGTGAACATGCCCGTGGTCGCAACCCCCTTTGCTAGTTCGTCGGACCCAATTATTTCCCAGGCCTTGGTTGCAGAGTTTGCGAAGCTGCAGGAAATGATTGAGACTTCGATCAAAGAGAAATTCTGCAGTAGGTAGGACCCGATCTCCGCCGTGCTTCAGAAACATGAGCAGCAGCTTGAAGACCTCAAAGAGAATGGAGGAGGTTGAATGCTGGACTGCAACATCAGAGACTGCGATTGATTCCTCGAAGGTCCATACCTTAATGAAGCAAGTCGATGACCTCAAAAATAGAGGTAGGAGGAAGAATGTCCATATCGTCGGGCTGTCAGGAGCAGAAGGCAGTCAGCCAGCGTTTTTGAGAGCTGGCTGCTGCAATGCCTTCGCTTAGAGGCTGAAGCAGGCTGGGTGAAGATTGAGTGAGCTCACCAGGTCACAGTGTGCAAATCTGGTTCGGACCAGTGCCCTCGTTCAGTCCTAGTGCAATTCCATAGTTACGGGGACAAGCAAAGAGTTATGGAAGCCTCCAGAATTCAGGGGAGGGATCCACAGGCTTCATTTTACCTACAATGGGTCTACACGCTCATTTGGCTCCTCAGAAAGCAAAAAAACTTTCTGGACAATTTAAACTAGGTTGGATGGTTTGATACATGGACAATAATGTTTTTTCCTTTTAGTGTTGTTGGATTTTTTTTCTGCTATTAATCAGCGTTAATGTATAGTTGGGGATGGGTAGAATACTTACTTTTATCTTCTTTGTTAATGTTGCTATTTTCTTTCTTTTGAGTCTGTGGTGCCGATCAAGCTGGAAGGGATGATGGTGATTGTGGGATGTGTAAATGCTCCCTGTTGCCAGGGGGTAAATTCCCTCATTGAGTGCCTTTGGTGCTTTGTATTTTGTTTGGTTGTTTGTGTATATAGTTCTCTAAAATTTTGGAAATTTGTTAGTTGTAGTAGTTTTAGTTTGTGTAGTTTTCAGGCTGAGTCATTTCTCGTTGATGCTCAGCAATCTGTAAGTCGAGTTCTTCCTCTCGGGAGTTCCGATATCATTGCACAGGGTTATGGCTAATAGTGTGCTTAAATCACGTACCTGGAATATTAAGGGGAGCTGTTCGCCAGCTAAGAGGAAAAAGATACTTTCTAGTCTTAAAAAGGAGAGGGTGAACATTGCCCTATTAAAAGAGACTCCATCGTAGCCCACCCATCCTCACAACTTTCGGATTGATACAATTCAGAGTAAAATCTCTGAAATGCAGCATTGATCTTTTTAGAATTGCAAGTAAAAGTCCCACTCCCTTTCCTGATTGAGGTAATGAATTGGGGGAACTCTCTCTTTTTCCTGGTGATAAGGAACATTTGAAATTGCAGCAGGGTGAGTTTGATCAGGTATATTTCTCAGCTTTTAATACTAGGAGTAGGGGAGTGGCCATACTTCTTAGACAGAATCTCCCAAGCATGGGCGGTTCGTAATCCTTAAAAGCCTTGATACACGGAGATGAGTATGGTATTTTTAATGTTTGTTGTCCTCCGGCGCACCCCCTTAAATTCCTGGTAGATGCATTTTCCAAACGGAGTACCCTTGCGTCGCGGCACATTATTATCGGGGGAGATTTTAATTGTCTATGGATCCCATGGTGGACAGAATGCCCAAAGGTCCCCCAATACTCCCTTTGCAATCTAAGCAACTAGTGGACTTGTGTGGAATTAGGACTGGTTGTCGGAGGCAGCTCCACCCCCATGGGTAGGGACTTTACATTCTTCTCTAATCTGCACAAGTGTCATTCTAGAATTGATCTCTACTTAACCCCAACCCTCCAACATTCTTGGATTCGGTGGCGTCCTGCCCAATTGAGAATATTACCATTTCTGATCATGCAGCAGTATACTTAGTGCTTAAGATAAAGGGCAATATAACAGGTTTGTGGCACTAGCGAATGGATCCCTTTATCCTTAAGGACAGTAAGTTCATTTGAATATTTCTCTAATGCATTTAAAACTTTCTTAGCCATTAATTCAGATACAGCCATTAACCCGTCTATTGTCTGCTAAGGCTTGTGCTAGGGGGATAATTATTTCTTACTCTGCCAGTTGGAAACAAAGGGAGGGAGAGCAGCAATGCTTGCTGAACGCAGCTGAAAAGGCATATTTTGATAGACCATTGGTGGCTAAGCTGCAGTGGGTCACAGCACTTTGGTCTACTTTTGAATTCCAGGCTCTCTCAGACAACAAGGAAGGAACTCGTTTTTGCAAAACAAAGGTTGTTTCAAGCATGGTGATAAGCCAGGCAGGTATCTTGCCAGGAATAAGAGCATTCCCCCAATTCATTACCTCAATCAGGAAAGCGAGTGGGACTCTTACTTGCAATTCTAAAAAGATCAATGCTGCATTTCAGAGATTTTACTCTGAATTGTATCAATCCGAAAGTTGTGAGGATGGGTGGGCTATGATGGAGTCTCTTTTAAAGAGCCTGGATCTTCCAGATGTAACCTCTGAGCAGGCATCTTTCCTTGACACTCCTTCAACAGTGCGGGAGGTACAGGAGGCTGTGAAGCAGCTTCAAAGCAGAAAGGTGTCATTTACAAAATACTTTGCAAGAACTGTGGCAAACACTACATTGGACAAACAGGCAGAAAGCTAGCCACCATGAACATCAACTAGCCACAAAAATACATGACCCACTATCACTAGTATCTTTACATACAGATGAGGAAGGACACCACTTTGACTGGGACAACACATCCATCCTAGGACAAGCCACACAGACACACACATGAGAATTCCTAGAAGCATGGCATTCCAACTGGAAATCTATCAACAAACACATTGACTTGGATCACATTTACCACCCCTGAGAAAAAGAACAGGAAATGACATCACCAAAGGAAATTACATCACAATCTAAACACACAAGTAAAAAGTGGGCCATACCACCAGTGCTTCACCGGAGGATCACTGATGATGTTACCTAGTATGTCATAGAGTCACAGTCATAGAGATGTACAGCATGGAAACAGACCCATCCATGCTGACCAGATATCCCAACCTAATCTAGTCCCATTTGCCAGCACTTGGCCCATATCTCTCCAAACCCTTCCTATTCATATACCCATCCAGATGCCTTTTAAATGTTGTAATTGTACCAGTCTCCACCATTTCCTCTGGCAGCTCATTCCAAACATGTACCACCCTCTGCATGAAAAAGTTGCCCCTTAGGTCTTTTTTTTTAAATATTTTTCCCCCCTCACCCTAAACCTATGCCCTCTAGTTCTAGACTCCCCCCACCCCAGGGAAAAGATCCTGTCCACCCACCTCATCCATGCTTCCACCCACCTCCCCCCCCCCCCGCATGATTCCACAAACCCCTCCGCCTTCCACTCTCCAGGGAAAACAGCCCCAGCCCACCCAACCATCCCCTCCAACCCTGACAACATCCCCGAAAATCTCCTCTGAACCATCGCTACCCTCACAACATCCTTCTGATAGGAAGGAGACCAAAACTGCGCACAACCCTCCAAAAGTGGCCCAACCAATGTCCTGCACAGCCGCAACAGGTGATGAAACATCTGAAAACAAACCTTCCAGCTCAGTGAGCAAACATACATCCAATGTATTAATTCATTTGGCGCCTTTTCAGGCTATAAGATTAATTTTTCTAAATCGGAGGCCATGCCTATGGGAGTCTTGGGATACCCAACGCCAAGGATGAATCACAATTTCCCTTTAAATGGTCACGGGGAGGGGGTTTCTTTACTTCGGTGTTTTTGTTACTCTTTGGTCAGTTATTTAAGGCTAATTTTGTTCATTTGTTTGACAGAATTAAGCAAGACCTTTGAAGATGGAAGTCATTTCCAATATCTTAGGCCAAGTCACCCTTACTAAAATGAATATCCTTCCTCATTTGTTATACCCTATGTGAATGCTTCCTTTGATCTGTCCTGGGCAAATATTCCGGAGACTTAATGGCTGGTTTAGCTCTTTTATCTGGCATCACAGGCGGCCCCTTATCAAGCTAGTCAAATTGCAACTGCCCCATAGACTGAGGGGAGTGGATCTCCCGGACGTTAAAAGATACCAACTAAGCTCCCTTTTATTTTTTGAGTGACTGGGTCTGTGAGGACCTGGTGTCAAGATGGTTAGATATTGAGGCTTCTCAGGTAAAATGCCCCTTTATAAGCCTGCTGTTCTTAGACAAAATGAGGACAGTTATGGAATTTGTCATAATCTAAGAATCATTAATACCGTTAAAGTATGGAGAACAATGCAGCAGAGCGAGGGCAATCTATCCAAAACCTCTTTTCTCACCCCTATAATTGGTATGCCGAGTTTTAAGCTGGCGATGATGGATCCTGGGTTTAAACTCTGGCAGCTAGAGGTGTTTCCTGTTTGGGTGACTTATTTGAGGGGGAAACAATGATGTCCTTTGATCAAATGACTCGTAAGTATGGATTATCTTGTGGAGACCTTTTTCGTTTTTTCCAGATTAGAGATTTTACTCAAAAAGGAACTACGCTTTTAACCAACTCTTACAGATCCGATATCAAGAAGAGGGTGCTTTATGCTAAAAGCACTCTCTCCGTTAGCACTCGTTATCATCTGTTGTGGGGTGGCCCCTTGGATGAGATTGAGCAGCTTTGTGAGATCTGGGAGAGAGAGTTGGGGGTTGAGATCTCCTCTGAGACATGGGAGGATGTTTGAGAGAAAGAAAGATTTTGATCTGTAATAGGACCCATGTCATGCAGTTGAAGATTCTTCATAGGGTCTATCTGACCCCAGATCGCCCCTCAATTTATGGAGGGAGTATCCTCAGCATGTCCTAAGTGTAAAATAAGTACGAGTACTCTCACTCATTGCTTGTGGTCCTGCCACAGGCTTTGCACATACTGGAGTGCTGTGGTGGGAGTAACAGAGAGGGTCTTGAGGACCAATGTTAAGATGGACCCGGTCTCTCTTCTGGGCAGGCCCAGTTTACCACCTTTAGATGCTCATGGGGGAAAATAAGTTTGAATATCCCTACTTTCTGTGCGAGGAAAAACATTCTGATATGTTGGGTGTCTGAGAACCCTCCAGGTCTGTCAGGTTGGCGTAAGCGAATCATGGAGCATATCCCTCTGGATTTTCTCACAAATAAGGTGCACCAAAACCTGAAATTTTTTAGAAGACATGGCAGCCCTTTTTGGATTACCTGGATACAGACTTGTCTGCCACTCGAATTAGGATTTTTGTATAGTCATGATGATTTGATTTAGTGAATCTGGTAGCCTGAGAGGAAGAATTTTGAATAAATGAGTGTATAATATTTAAAGCTCTTGAAGGTTGAGTGCTATTGTTTTATTACGTTGAGCTGTTTGATTTATTTATTATTCCTATTTGTTTATTTTGTTCTGTATGTATATGCACATGAGTACATTTGTGTTGTTTTTTTTCTCTTTCTTAAGTAGTGTTGATTTATTGTAATTTTAGAAAAAATCTTTTCCAATAAAAAGTGAGAAAAAAAAATTACTTTCTCTCCAGAGAAGCTGCCAGACTTGCTGAGTGTTTTCCAGTAATTTCTGATTTTGTTTGTGATATCCAGCATCTGCAGTCTCGTGGAAAATATCACTAGGCCATAGTCTCTCCTTGAAATGTCCTACTGAAACAGCAAACAGGTTCTTCCTCTGTACAGGAGACACAGGTCAGATGTTACAACTTTCCACTGTGCTATGAGGAACTAAGATTACAGCAGCTGCATTTGTAGACCATTCTCAATATAAGTGCCTCAGTCCACTGCCATACCCTCCAAAAATCTGAGATTTTAGTCAACCCATCATGGCACTGTACCTGTCATTGTATTTTTTTCAAATGCAAAATAAAACTTCCCTGGAAATTGGAAATAACCCTAAAATATGGATTGTATCACTGTGTGGATGTTTATTCCTGCGTTAGTTTGTAGGTTCCTTTTTAAACTCTATCAATATCCACACATCTCCCTGATATACGCAAGTACATATACACTATGAAATACTAATGCCTCCTTTTGACTGTGGGTGCCAAATGGCTTCTCTTTGTGGGAGTATTGAAAAATTTGGAGAATTGTGACATGACCTGTACTTATTTTTAACCTAATGGCAGGAATAGAATCAGAAGTTTGTGATGGAACTGTACTCCCATATAAACACTACGCTAGTGTAAGATTCTGCCCAAATAGTAAGGCAGTGGCAAGCAGCCAGTATTGTTATATTGTTAGCAGTTGATTTAGGAGTTATTTACAGGTCTGCAGTTCTGGAACTGGTGAGCCATGGAAAGAATTATAAAGTGCTTATTCCATGCTTGAAGAGCAAGGGGTGGAGATGCTGAGAGCAATCAAGTTGTTTTTTTTAATTTCCCCTCAAGTACCGTGATCAAACAATTCTCCACATCACTATCCTGCTACACAATTTTAAAATTCTCATCCTTGTTTTCAAATTTCTCCTTTTCCCCTTTTTATCTCTGTAATCTCCAGCCCCATTACACTCCAATTCTGGCCTCCACTAGCATTCAGCTGCATGGACCCCAAAGCTCTGGAATTGCTTCCTTTAACCTCTCCAACTATTTAAAACCTGCTCTTTTGGTTTCCTGTCCTAGAATCTCCCTATGTAGCTTGGTTTCATAATTTATTTGGTAATGTTATTGTGAAGCGCCTTCAGCAGTTTACTGTTTTAAGTATGCTACATAAATGCAAGTTGGAAGTTGTTGCTGTTATATTAGTGATTCCAGTTCTGACCATAAGATGGCAGCTTCAGGCCTGCTGCAACTTGGAAATTTGTGAAACGTGAATAGCAGCAGGGTGCACCCTTTCCAAAATGCCAGAAAGTGTTGTCAACATTGCAGTAAATCACAAGGGCTGGGAATATAAAAGTAACTTATCCAACAAAGAATATGTCTCCACTGGGCTCCCAACTTTTTAACACTTTTAATTCCCTTGCCTGACAAGAATTTATTTACCTCCACCTTGAAAATATTCAATAATCCCCACCACCTTCTCAGACAGAGTTCCAAAGTTTCACAATCTTCTGAGAGGAAAGAAATGTCTTCACCTCTGTCCTAAGAGCGCAGCCCTTAACTTCTAAACAGTGCCTCCTAGTTCTGGACTCACCCACAACAGGAAACCACAATCACCTTGTCAAGACATGATTTGGAGATGCTGGTGTTGGACAGGGGTGGACAAAGTTTAAAAATCCCACAACACCAGGTTATAATCCAACAGGTTTATTTGGAAGCACTAGCCTTCAAGGTGCTGCCTCTTCAGGTGGTTGTGGAACATAACCATACGACACAGCACTTACAGCAAAAGGGTCACAGTGTCATGGAGTTGTAATGATATATTAAACAACCAAGTTATAGTTCTTAAACAAATTTTGATTGTCTTTCATCTTTATTTGTATCATCGATAACACAGGTGAGGTGCCGGAACACTGGAGGTTGGCAAACGTGGTGCCACTGTTTAAGAAGGGCGGTAAAGACAAGCCAGGGAACTATAGACCGGTGAGCCTTACCTCGGTGGTGGGCAAGTTGTTGGAGGGAATCCTGAGGGACAGGATGTACACGATTTGGAAAGGCAAGGACTGATTCGGGATAGTCAACGTGGCTTTGTGCTTGGGAAATCATGTCTCACAAACTTGATTGAGTTTTTTGATGAAGTAACAAAGAAGATTGAGAGCAGAGCAGTAGATGTGATCTCTATGGACTTCAGTAAGACGTTCGACAAGGTTCCCCATGGGAGACTGATTAGCAAGGTTAGATCTCATGGAATACAGGGAGAACTAGCCATTTGGATACAGAACTGGCTCAAAGGTAGAAGACCTTTGGTAATGGAGGGTTGTTTTTCAGACTGGAGGCCTGAGACCAGTGGAGTGCCACAAGGGTCGGTGCTGAGTCCTCTACCTTTTGTCATTTCATAAATGATTTGGATGCAAGCATAAGAGGTACAGTTAGTAAGTTTGCAGATGACACCAAAATTGGAGGTGTAGTGGACAGCGAAGAGGGTTACCTCAGATTACAACAGGATCTGGACCAGATGGGCCAATGGGCTGAGAAGTGGCAGATGGAGTTTAATTCAGATAAATGCGAGGTGCTACATTTTGGGAAAGCAAATCTTAGCAGGACTTATACACTTGGGAGTGCAGGTTCATAGCTCCTTGAAAGTGGAGTCGCAGGTAGATAGGATAGTGAAGAAGGCGTTTGGTATGCTTTTCTTTATTGGTCAGAGTATTGAGTACAGGAGTTGGGAGGTCATGTTGCGGCTGTACAGGACATTGGTTAGGCCACTGTTGGAATATTCCATGCAATTCTGGTCTCCTTCCTATCGGAAAAATGTTGTAAAACTTGAAAGGGTTCAGAAAAGATTTACAAGGATGTTGTCAGGGTTGGAGGATTTGAGATACAGGGAGAGGCTGAACAGGCTGGGGCTGTTTTCCCTGGAGCGTTGGAGGCTGAGGGGTGACCTTATAGAGGTTTACAAAATTATGAGGCATGGATAGGATAAATAGGCAAAGTCTTTTCCCTGGGGTCTGGGAGTCCAGAACTAGAGGGCAGAGGTTTAGGGTGAGAGGGGAAAGATATAAAAGAGACCTATGGGGCAACCTTTTCACGCAGAGGGTGGTACGTGTATGGAATGAGCTGCCAGAAGAAGTGGTGGAGGCTGGTACAATTGCAACATTTAAGAGGTACTTGGATGGGTATATGAATAGGAAGGGTTTGGAGGGATATGGGCCGAGTGCTGGCAGGTGGGACTAGATTGGGTTGGGATATCTGGTTGGCATAGACAGGTTGGACCAAAGGGTCTGTTTCCATGCTGTACATCTCTATGGTGGTTTAGGTTCTTTAATATGTGAATCCCAGAATTACATTCTCAAGGTGGCGTCAGCTTATCTAATCATAGGTGTCATCTCGGCTCAGACAACGCATTAAATGTGTGAAGGTAAAGTCTGTACCAATGTTGAGTCAATTCTATTTCTAAAGTGGGGCTTACAGAATCTTACGTAGATTTACACAGTTTTTGAGCAAAATGAAATGTAATTCTGCAAATACAAATTCACCCCATAAACTTGTGTGTGCGTGTGTAAGCTTGGTCAAGTATGAGTATAATGGGGTATAAGCCTGAGAGGGTGCGTGTGGGGGGCGCATGTGTGTGTGTATGAAACAGGGTATGCGTGAGTGTGCAAGTATGTAGGAGTGTGTCACCACAGTACAGTTTCTCACTGGACCAACAGTCTGGTCAGTTCTGATGTATTAAAAAAAGTTAGCTCATGTTCAAAACTGAATTATCTCCAAAGAAAAATTCTGAGAGAAGCTGGGAATGGGGGTGAATTAAATTATGGGTTTTGAGCTTTTATAGGTTTTTTTATTAACGTTCATTCATCCACTGGGATGGGAGGCATATGAATCCAAGAATGTTACTTCTTCCCAGTATTCTGCAGCCTTTCTGTTCATCCAGCTTTATTTAGTTCACATTCCCCTTGAAGACATTCCTTTCCAGAATTCTCCAGAGTGGATTCCTGAAGCAGGGCCAATGAGAGATTTATGGAAAGGGAGGGAGAGGGCGTTCAGAATGAGCCATTGGTCTTTGCCCTGAAAACTTGCAGGAAACAGTGAATGTGTGCAATCTGCACACAATTCTCAATGTGTACCATACACAGTACTTGAAGCATGGTCTAACCAAGATTTAATGCAAATTTTGCATAATATCCCTACTTATACCTCGCCAAATAAATCTTAGAGCTTGTTTTACTTTCTTATGACCTTGGTAACATAGAAAATAGGCAGAGGTGCTACATTCAGTCCTACAGTACCATTCAACAGTATCCCACTTCTGCTTTCCTCTCCATATAAGGTACAGGCACCACTGGGATACAAACCCAAGATATCCTGTTTACTGTGCAGCTATTTTAATCAACTAAGCCACAGCACCATCACCCCTACAACACAACTGGTCATATTAACTCTCCTTGGGCTCCAGGATTTCTTCAAAAGTTCCCATCCCATATATTTGGCTCGAGGCAGAGTCCAGGTGCTTTCATCTGTGCCTTTTGTTAGTTACCTCTAGATTTGATCATTCCAACACACCCCCCACATTTACCCTCTGGAATCTTGAGGTAATCCAAAATTCAGCTGCCTGTGTTGTAACTCACAGTAAGTCCTGTTCACCTATCAACCCTGTGCTCACTGGTCTACCTGGGCTCCCAGTCAAATAATGTCTTCATTTTAAAATTCTCATCCTTGTTTCCAAATCCCTCCATGATCCCTCACCCTCTCCCTCTTTCCATAATAGCCTTCAGATCTGCAACCTTCCGAGATAGCGGTGTTCCTCGAATTCCAGCTTCTTGTGCATTCCTAATATTAATCATTCCACCACTGATGGCTGCAGCTTCAATTACCTGAGACCCAAGATCTGGAATTCCCTCCTTATACCTCTCTGCCTCTCTCTAGCTCCCTTTACTTCTTTCAGACACTTCTTAAAACTAATCTCTTGGGTTAGAGGACCAAATATCTCCTTAAAAGGCTCAATGTCATGTTTTATTTTATAATGCTTTTCTGGAATGTTTTAGGACATTGCATTATGCTAAAGCTACTACATAAAGTATTCTTGATAAAGATCACTCCCTTCAGAAGGTGGAACAATGTATCCTGGAACATGGCACGCATTGTCAGTGTGAAGTATGCTCAGCAAGGTGGTGAAAATGATCAGCTCTCCTCTGGTTGGCTGAGTGGACCTGACAGTAGTCACAGTGAGCCCAACTTTAACCCAATTTCAACTTATTCACTTACGTGAGTTAAAAACAGGCCAAATTGTGACCAAACCTCACTTTTAAGACTATAAGACATAGGAGCAGAAACTAGGCTATTCAGCCTATTGAACCTGTTCTGCCATTCAATCATGGCTGATAAGTTTCTCAATCCCATTCTCCTGCTTTCTCCACTTAACCCTTGATCCCCTTGATACTCAAAGACCTATCTACCTCAGTCTTAAATATACGCAATGACCGGGTCTCCACAGCCTTCTGTGGCAATGAATTCCATAGATTTGCCACTCTCTGGCTGAAGAAGTTTCTCCTTATCTCCGTTCTAAAAGGTTTTCCCCTTTACTCTAAGGCTATGCCCTCAGGTCCTAGTCTTTCCCACCAATGGAAACACCTTCCTAACATTTACTCTGTCCAGGCCGTTCAGTATTCAGTATGTTTCAATTAGATCCCCCCTCATCCCTGCTAGACTCCAAGTATAGACCCAGAGTCCTCAAACGTTCCTCATATGTTAAGCCTCTCATTCCTGGGACAGTTCTCGTGAGCTCCTCTGAACACACTTTCTGAATGTATTTGTTATGGGGAGTGAAAGTAATGTGAAAGGGTGAATATTAAACTGTTGCTCCATAATTTCTGCATTCAATAAACAGTATATTTATTACCGTCTTTGTCAATACTTTTTCTTTTTATGCTCACCATCTCCAGACAACCTGGTCTCTTTACAGGAGGAGGATACAGGGGATTCTATGAGCAGTGAAGATGCTACAATCTGTTTGATTGATCCCCAAAAATAAATCCCTCCACTTAACCATGTTCTGTCATCGATAACTGTCCCTCGATTTGAGAATGAATTCTACTCAGGATCACAAGTTTCAGCTGTGAATCTTCATGTGACCAAGCTTGCTAATTCACAACCTGCAGGTCTTTGGGCACATGTGACAGGTCATCTCACACGATAGTGGGATCCAGATTGCAGGGTTTGCTTCCGTTTCTTTCATTCTCAGCTGCTATTCTGTCTCATAGAATCATAGAAACCCTACTGTGTGGAAGCAGACCATTCGGCCCATCGAGCCAACACTGACCCTCCAAAGAGCATTCCACCCAGACCCACCTTTACCACGGCCAATCCATTAACATAAACTCACACTCAAAGTGTGGTGCAACTTGACAAAATCTTTCCTTCAACATAATCCAAATATATACGGGAAGTGGAATATTGATTGATTGGGTTTGTGTTGATGTGAGTTTTGCTTTTGCAACTTTCAAAGATTGGCCACGCATCTCGAGAACAGTAGGCAAATTTGGTACATGAAAGGTAGCAAACACTGCAGTCATCTGTGTACTACAACTTCATCATGGCCTCCTCACATTTGTTAACAGTACAAAAGCCTCATCATGATGCTCAGGCCCATACAGAGCAGCAGCTATCTGAAGTGGCAACAACATCTGAGTGGGAGTTGGCTTGGGAACAGAAACCCAAAGAGTCCCTGTTCTTTGGAGGCCATTCAGCTTGGAAACCTTTCTGTCATTGATTTGGATCATGGATGATCAGTGTGCTAGTGCTAACTGTGGCTCAGTGGGTCGCGCTCTTTATCACAAGGTTCCAGTCTCACTCCATATCTTTAGTACAAAAATTAGTGTTAACACTCGAGTGCTGCATTGGTGGAGGTGTAATCTTTCAGATGAAACATTAAACCCTATCTACCCTCCCAAGTGGATGTAAAAGATCCCAAGGTACTATTCCAAAGAAAAGCAGGAGAGCTTTCACCTGTGATCTCGTCATGATCGCATTGCTGATCACGCAAACTTGCTGTGCACAAATTAACTGCTGTATTTCCCTCTAACACTGATTACACTTCAATAAGTACTTAATTGGTTGTGAAGCGCTTAGGTCATCCTGGGATTTGATCGGTGCTGTATAAATGTAAGATTTTACAAATTCCACTTGGCCACATTGGTTTCATCATCTTAATGTCCTTACCTAATAAACATCTGTCAATCCCAGTTTTGAAATGGCTAGTTGGCTCCCACTGTCTCAACAACTTTTTTTTTTCTGGGGAGGGAGATCCAGATTTCCGCTACCACTTCATGTCTTCAATGAGATTGATGGAAAGTCAAGCGGGGATAGGATTGGCCTGAAAAACCCAGGAAGAATAGTGTCTGAGTGAATGAGGAAGCAAACCCCATGTCAGAATGCTGCAAAGGCGACGCCAACTACCTGAGACATTAGACTGTCAAGGGAAATGAAAGTCAAAAGACCTGCAATTATACAGTACTTTTCACAGCCATTGGATGGCTCAAAGATAGTTACAGACAATTAAATACCTTTGAGGTGTAGTTGCTGTTATCATGTAGGAAATATAGAAGATAAATGTGCACTGCAAGCTCCCACAATGTCATGATGACCAGATATTTTTGTGATGTGAGGGATAAATATTGACCACGACATCAGGGAGAATTCCCTTGCTTTTCTTCAAAATTACGTAATGGGATCTTTAATGTTCACTTGAGTGGCCATATGTAGCCTTGGTTTAATGCCTCACCTAAAAGATAACATCTCTGACAGTGCCACATTCCCTCGGTATTTGACTGTTGTACTCTGGAGTGGGACCTGAACCCAAAATATTGAGAACCTAGAGGCAAGATTGTTACTGAACTGAGCTGACATCGGTAAAGTAAAGTGATCCAGCTAATGTGGCTCATGAAGAAATCCAGGAGAATGACATGTTTACATGCACAAATGTACAAGATGTTGTTCAGGGCAGCAATGCTTCGGCAGAACAGACTTATCTGATGTTTTTCATAATGAATCCTCTAAGGCATTCAGCTATGTCAAATTTTCTGATACTTAATCTTACTTGTTGCTCAACTCTATTTATATAGCCAATTACTTCCACCCCTATCTGTTTATTGACTGGTGCTTTATGCAAATACTCTGAGGTCCTTAAAAGGGGGTGCAATGGCAATTAAATCTGTTAGCTAATTAACAACAGTTTTGATCAGGGCAGATTGGAAAAGGGTGTACCTGATGAGATTCTGGAGGAATGAACAATTCAAGTTTCCAATCTACCATTGATTGGAGATTAAATACAAATGTCAGGGTACAAACCATCCGTTATGGTTGCTAAAACATGGATTTTCATGTGCAGAATCTGCTAAATGTCCTGTTAGTTCCGCAGTGATATCAAGTTTACTGAATGGGGACATTTGATTGACAATGTGAGAACTCTCATAAAATGGATCAAATTTTCAGGTGTGCAAGTTGGGTGACCCAGTTTGTTTTTTGTATTGCAGTTCTTTGTCAATCAAGCCAACAGGCAACCTCATTGGCAGCAGAAAATATCAGGGAGACAAGTCACAATTTGAACTCACAGTGGGCAAAAGGTTTATATTTCTATAGCATTCTTCAATATCAGCACATTTCAAAACGCTTCACAGCCAGTGAACCACTTTTTGAATGTCGTTACTGTTGTAATATTGGAAATAGCAGCTGATTTGTACACATCAAACTCCCACGAACTCTAACAACCAGAGAATCTCGTTTTTGTGATGTGGAATGAGGAATCAATACTGGGCAGGGAACTGCTCTTCTTCAAAACAGTGCAATGCATCCACCCAGCTGGGTAGTCAGGACCATGGTTTAACATCTCATCTAAAAGACAACATTTCTGACAGTACAGTACTCCCTCAGCATTGCACTGGAGCATCATCATTGAATTTTATGCTAAGGTCCTGGAATGGGACCTGAACCTGGAATCTGTTGACTCAAAGACAGGTATGCTGCCAAGTGATACACAGCTGACGGAGCTGAAGAAGATTTTTTAAAAAAAATTCACACAGGGGATGAGGGCATCACTGACTGGGCCAGCATTTATTGCCCATCCCAGAGGGTAGTTACGAGTCAACCACATTGCCGTGGGTCTGGAGTCACATGTAGGCCAGGCTGGTACAATTGCAACATTTAAAAGGCATTTGGATGGGTATATGAATAGGAAGGGTTTGGAGGGATATAGGCCGGGTGCTGGCAGGTGGGACCAGATTGGGTTGGGATATCTGGTCGGCATGGACGGGTTGGACCGAAGGGTCTGTTTCCATGCTGTACGTCTCTGACTCTGACTCTGACCAGATAAGGATGGAGTTTCCTTCCCGAAAGGATATTAGTGAACCAGATGGGTTTTTCCTGACCACTGACATCATTAGACTCTTATTTGAAGATTTGTATTAAATTTAAATTCCACCATCTGCCATGGCAGGATTTATACCCAAATCCCCAGACCATTACCTAGGTCTCCGGAATTAGAGTCTAGCAATAATACCACTGGGCCATCACCTCTCTTACAGGTGATTTGTTCCTCCCTCTCCTACTAGCCTTCTTCCCCAGGACAGGATATACTGTTCCCCCTCACCCAGATGCCTCACAAGAAATTCAATCTTAGCCTCTGTGGCCCAATACTATTTGTCAACCTGGGGAGGCTAGAGTTCAAACAATGACTGGATCCAAATGAGATCACCTGGTATTTCATTATGAATTAGGCTTTATAGCCTTGGGATTTGTCTCTGTGTGAAACTTGATGTGATCACTTTGATTGAATAAATAGAGAAAAAATATTTCTGTTGGCTGGGGAATCTAACAGTAGGGAAAACCATTTGTATCTGCAAAGTGTGATATAGGTTTAAAGCTTCCTTCTACCATTTCTCCCGCAAGAAAAATGCTGGGGTTTGTATTCCACACAAGTCTTCTCCCAGCTTGTCTTTTCCAATTTGATCATCGTAACCCACCATCCCTTTTCTCCTATTTGTTGTCTAACGTCGCTTTAAATAGGTCCTTACCATTTACCTCAACCACTCCTTGTGATAACAAGTTCCACATTCTCAGCAGTTTCTTGGTCATTTGTGAGAATAATGTATTGATGTTAACTATAAGTTAAATGAAGATAATGTTTGTGTGTTCATGCAGTCAGAGCCATCTTTAATCATCAAATTATCCAGTAATGTTCATTTGACTTATTCAAAACAAACTTTATTCCAAGATCACTTGAGAAGAAGCAAACTCAACATTCAAGGCAAATTGTGATTCAGGAAGATCACTCCTTTGGTGCTGAGATACACATCTTCTCTTCATCTATTATGCTACAGATTTAAAAGGTATATTCCTTGGATACAGCTTGCAATATTGTGCCCAAGTTCTGCTGTGGCTGCAGTAGCACAGTTAAATAAAGTTTAATGTGCTTAGGCAATCAGCTGCGAGTGCCTACAGACCTCTGCAATGATTCAGACAAACGAGAGGCAACCAAGAGAGAGATTGAGCCAGATTAGGCAGGAAAAGGGAATTCTAAATGGACAACAGGGTGAGATCCTTGCATTGATAGTTTGACTAACAATTAATAGTAAAGAGGAAATGATGTACAGCTCCGTAATTGATCAAAGACAGACAAGAACGAAGAAAGCAGAAATACTAGACACCTCAGACACTGCATTGATCTTTCCAACAGCCCTCCAGCACTGCAAACAAATTGGAAGTAAATAATAATGGATGTACTTGCCCTAATTCTCAAATAAACAATATGTTAACTCGATAATGAAAGGTCAGAACTAAAAGATTGTATACATGTGTTTTTCTCAATTTCCTAAATCATCATAGAATTTATTTGTTTTTATTATTTATTCACAATTTAAGGTTTTTTAAAAGAATGAACACTAGGCATTGTAATTATATGTCAAAGAGAGTGGGGTTGGAAAAACACAGCTGGTCAGGCAGCATCTGAGGAGCAGGAGAATCGACATTTCAAGCATAAGCTCTTCATCAGGACTGAGCAAATGGCCCAAGGGGGCTGAGAGATAAATGGGGGTGGGGGTGGGAGGGGTGAAGGTCGCTGGGAATGCGAGAGGTAGATGAAAGTGGGGGTGATGGTGATAGGTCGGAGAGGAAGGTGAAGCGGCTGGAACTCATTGTGAAAGTGAATTCAGTGGCTTTAAGTCTGGTGCTACTCGAGCTCCCTCCTTCCGATGCCACTTATTAAGTATAGCCAGGCCTCTCAATTCAGCAGAGCCAAGTTCACACAGTACAGAATCAACACAGCTGGATTTGGTGACTCTACCAACCACTCTGTGACCCTTTATTCCAAAAGATGCAAAGTTTTGGCTCTGAGGGAGCAGTTTTATTTTAAATAGTCAATTGTGTGACCTTTCACCCATGGAAAATGAAAATTGACAACTTAGCCCAGTGTTGCTTTCCAATTTGACTTAAATGGCCATTATGGAGAAAAGCCAGGCAACTGTGGACAGTCTAAATACCACATTATCCACGAGTCACACTTTTGTTTATAAAAATACTTGAGAAAAACTCTCGCTTCCCAGCAGCTGTCATCAGATAGGACAGAGTCACATATGACACAGAAGGAAGCCATTTAATCGATCGAGTCTATGCTTGCTTCTCATGGAGCAATCCGGCCAGTTCCATTCTCTCCTTTTCACTCCCCACCATCCATATCGAGTGTCTGACTCCCCTACAACTTAACTCTCATACAGCAATCTGGCCAGTTCTGTTCTCCCCACTTCACTCCCCACCATCCATACAACTCAGCAAACTCACCACAATGGCAGGACTGACATATAAAGAACGACTAAGTCGGCTGGGCTTATACTCACTGGAATTTAGAAGAATGAGGGGGGAGTCTCATAAAAACATATAAAATCCTGATAGGGGGCTGTACAGGACATTGGTTAGGCCAATTGTTGGAATATTGTGTGCAATTCTGGTCTTCTTCCTATCGGAAAGATGTTGTGAAACTTGAAAGGGTTCAGAAAAGATTTACAAGTATGTTGTCATGGTTGGAGGATCTGAGCTACAGGGAGAGGCTGAACAGGCTGGGGCTGTTTTCCCTGGAGCGTCGGAGGCTGAGGGGTGACCTTATAGAGGTTCACAAAATTATGAGGGGTATGGATAGGATAAATAGGCAAAGTCTTTTCCCTGGGGTTGGGGAGTCCAGAACTAGAGGGCATAGGTTTAGGGTGAGAGGGGAAAGATATAAAAGAGACCTAAGGGGCAACCTTTTCACGCAGAGGGTGGTATGTGTATGGAATGAGCTGCCAGAGGATGTGGTGGAGGCTGGTACAATTGCAACATTTAGAACAAAGAACATAGAACATAGAACAGTACAGCACAGAACAGACCCTTCAGCCCACAATATTGTGCCGACCACTGATCCTCATGTAGGCACCCTCAAATTTCTGTGACCATATGTATGTCGAGGAGTCTCTTAAATGTCCCCAATGACCCTGCCTCCACAACTGCTGCTGGCAACGCATTCCATGCTCTCACAACTCTCTGTGTAAAGAACCCGCCTCTGACATCCCCTCTATACTTTCCTCCAACCAGCTTAAAACTATGACCCCTCGTGTTAGTAATTTCTGCCCTGGGAAATAGTCTCTGGCTATCAACTCTATCTATGCCTCTTGTTACCTTGTATACCTCAATTAGGTCCCCTCTTCTCCTCCTTTTCTCCAATGAAAAAAGTCCGAGCTCAGTCAACCTCTCCTTATAAGATAAGCCCTCCAGTCCAGGCAGCATCCTGGTAAACCTCCTCTGAACCCGCTCCAAAGCATCCACATCTTTCTTATAATAGGGCGACCAGAACTGGACGCAGTAAAGGCATTTGGATAGGTATATGAATAGGAAGGGTTTGGAGGGATATGGGCTGGGTGCTGGCAGGTGGGACTAGATTGGGTTGGGATATCTGGTCGGCATGGACGGGTTGGACCGAAGGGTCTGTTTCCATGCTGTACATCTCTATGACTCTATGACTGGGCAGGCCAGATGTGGGAAGAATATTCTTGATGTTGGTTAAGTCCAGAACTAGAAGTCACAGTCTAAGAATAAGGGGTAAGCCATTCAGGATTGAGATGAGGAAGAATTTCTGCAGAGTAGAACCTGTAGAAGTCTCTACTACAAAAAGCTGCTGGGGCCAATTTGTTACATATATTCAAGAGGGAGCTGGACGTGGCCCTTGCAGCTAAAGGGATCAAGAGGTATGGAGAGAAAGCAGGAGTGGGATGCTGAAATTGCATGAAGGGCTGAATGGCCTGCTCCTGCACCTATTTTCAATGTTTCTACAGGAAAACCCATTACTGCTTGACTGTATTACAGGAGCTCATGGTTCAGAAAGCCAACATGAGTGAGAACCGTTGACCCCCAATCCTAAATATTAGTTAGTAATATTAATATTAAACAAAAGAGTTCTGAGGGAAGTGCCACTTGACCAGAAACGTTAACTGTGATTTCTCTCCACAGGTGTTGCCAGACCTGCTGAGCTTTTCCAGCAATTTCTGTTTTTGTCCCTAAGTACTAGTTTTGTTTCAACTATACCATTCAGGATTCATTAAACCGTCAATCTTTACAAATGAAAGAGCTCTTTGATGATCCCTCTCAAACAGAGTTGCTGAATTAAGTCTCCCACTGTGTAATGTGCCTAGTAGTTTACCGGACTAAAAGACTTCATTAAGGAGAAAACAGGGGTTAGAATGTCTGAGAAAATCTGTCTCTTACAAGTAGCTATTTTTTTTAAAGAGGGAGGGAGTTGACGAATTTAAATGAATGGAACCAGGCTTTCAGAGACGTGGCCAGTTCAATTCATTCACCAGCAAACCAAATAAGCTTAAAATAAACAATCATCTTACCTTGGGCTCACATTTCTTGTGGCTTGCTAACTTGCAGACTGGAGGAGAGAGAGAGAGAGAGAAATAAAGCAAACGTAAGGTCAAGATTGGAGAGAATCAGTTAGAACTCTTGATAAAATTGGAGACGCCTTGACTGTTGGGCACTTTCCAAAGCTTCCCCTGACATTCTCAAGCTATGTTAGCAATGCTGATCAACTTGGCTATAAAGAGAAGTCCTGTACTGCATTACCAACACAACAAGAAGAATGCAGCTCGGCTGTTTCTCAGCCACTTAGGCAGATTGCATGTGGCCTCAGGAGATATCTACAGATTTCCAAATATGCCATTTTTCATCGTTGGCATTTTGATCAAAATGTTACAAAAAAAGGGTCATTTTATTCTACAGATATCCATCATCCCAAAGTTCTCTTAGACAATAAAAATAATTGTACAGTTTATATCATGCATCGTGAAATGACTGGAGAAAGTATCACGGAATATTTCACGGAAGAATATATGTTCTTAAGTATGTCAATTATTAGATGACGAATTGGCATGTAACAATGCCACATTGGAGCCATGCAACACAAAATAAAGATCTAGCCAGCATAACTTTGGAGGTCTAGAATAACAGAGACTTGGTCAGCAAAACCATTAAACCCAGCAAATCCATCAACAAAGGTACATTCAAAGGTGAAAAAATAAACGTTTTTTTATTTTCCCTCTTTTCAGGCTGTGAATTGTGCTCAGATGTTTACAGGTGGTGCCTCTGCTCGGGGCAGAATCTGTTCTGAAAGCTATCAAAATTTGGACTGCACCTAATTTCTGGTAGAATTTGCCTGTAGTAGAAACCTGTCCCTGCCAGTGGAGCAATCTCAAATTTTGGCTGATGGTGAGGTGAAATTTCCAGGCCTCCACTGGCAGGGAGCCTCACTAAATTTGCTCATTGTGGTTCTGAAGGGACACAGCCATAAACCGTGGAAATAATATTCATGGATTAATTTAGAAAGAATACAAAAGGGTGACTGTTTTCACACTGGAGAATAAGAATAAATGGCCACATTGAAGCCAAGGTAAAGCAGAATTAATGCACCATTTCCAAGATGGAAATGTGGCCCGGATTAGTCATCAAATCTGTGGGGTATCATAAATCATCTGTGGAAGGAGCTGATTATTCCACCTCAGCTGGCAATCTTCATAAATATGGCTATTGTGTCCATCCTTTTTTGCTGTGCCAAACCTATTGTTTCTTTACAGTGTGTTACTAATTAGAATTCTACTCTGCTGTGCACCACCAGGTCTTCTGTCAGTTGTTGGCCAGTGTACTAAGATGAGTGCTGGCTTTATTGGGAAGACTGAAGAGACTGTCTTCAGTCCACCATTGCAAACTCATTCCTGATTGAGTCTCTAATCTCTTTTCTGGCAATTGCCTGAAGGTGAGCCAAACTGTTCATAACCTTAACGTCACATTCAACTCTGAGATGAGTTTCCAATCCACATGTTCATACTATCACCAAGACCACCTAGTCCTATCTCCATAAAATCACTTGATTTCACACTTGTCTCAGCTCGTCTGCTCCTGAAACCTCCATCCATGCCTCTGTTACCTCTAGACTTAACTATTTGAATGCTCTCCCACATTTAACCCTCAGAGAACTCATCCAAATCTCTTCTGGCCCTGCATGCCTGTGGAGAAACCACAGGGATAGAGCAAGGTCACGGAGACCCAACTGGAGAGGCTGTTCGGAGGGAACAAAGTCACAGGGGAGCCAGCAGGAGAGGCCACATGGGACAGAAAAAGATCACAGGGAGCCAACAGGAGAGAGCGAGGTCATGGGATAGCCAACAGTAATGGTCACTGGGACAGAGGAAGATCACAGGGAAATGCTGCCAAATGATAGGGGGCCATACCTTCAGGAGAGGCCACGTGAACAGAGTGAGGAAACAGGGGGACAGCGACCAGGTCAGAGGGAGGCAACGAGGTGAGGCTGTTAGGTCACAGGGTGGCTGTCAATTGCTGCCATCTGGTCAAGGTGGTTTGGCTAGAAAAGGCTACTCAGACAGACAGGTCACTGGGACAATATGGCACCTTCATTCAGGATGGCAGCAACTGAGGCCTAGTTGGTAGTGATTTCACAAGAGAGTGGGCCTGGACTTGAATTACTTCCCTTAACATTGACCCACAATAAGCAGGATGGAGTGGGAATGCTCAGGACAACAAGGTATGTGGTGCGTGTGTGGTGTGCATGTGTGACAGATTCCCTGTCTCCGCAGTGGAGTCTCCAATCATTTTGGCTATCCCTGACGTTGGACCAAAGACCTTGCTCCACCAGACTTGTGTGATAGTGAGCATCATCCACCCCATTTTAAAACAAAACCTTGCACAAGCAATTTTCACATCTTCAAAATTTAGTTCAGGACCTGGAATGTCAGGACCCTCATGGACATTCCCAGCAGTGACAGAGCTAAATGTTATGCCACTATCATAACTGAGAAACTCTGGTGTTCTAAATCAATATCACTGCCCTGGGTGAGACACTGCTGACAGAATAAGACCAGCTCAGAGAACAGATATTGGCCTGAGAGGGAGCACAGGTTTATCCAAAAAAAAACCTTGTCTCTTTGAAAGAGCTATCATAATTAGTCCCAAGCATACACTTCATGATTTTAATCTAGACTGTAAATTCCTCATTATCAATTATCTGCAAACTCCCTTTTGGGACTTTATGGACTCGAGTTCCATTTGGGTTTAATGAAGGTGGAATACTCAAAACATTCTTGAAATATCCCAAAGTTAAAAAAACTAAAAGAAAGACCCGAGGCTCCTCCTGAAGTGTTTAATTCATCTAACCAAAAAGAGTAGAAGTTGCAAGACTGCTGAGGTGAGACACAAGTTAAATAAAACAAGGTTGAGTCTACAGCACAGAAACAGGCCATTGACTCAACTAATTTATGCTAGTGTTGATACTCCATATGAACTGCCCCACTCTCATTCCCTCTTCCAACCTTGCCCCCCTCATTTCCCTTGATCCTTTTTTTCATCATCAAAGCCTCCCACTACTGTATCAATACTCGCTGCTTGAATCACTCGGTATGGCAGTGAAGTTCACATTCTTGTCAATCTCGGATCATAGCTCTCTTACATTTATGCTCGGCCTTCTGGACTCATCCAAAAACTGGAAACAGTTCCTCCACATTCACCCTATCAAAGTAATTTCAAATCAAATTGGAAGGAGTTTAATCAGGTCTCCTCTCAGACCTCTCTTCATGATAGAAGCCCAGCCAGTTCAACAAGACGTATCAGTGAGGACTCAGTAAAAAAATGGAAGCAGGCAGTTTAAGTACACAATATCTTCCTGTCTGGTCCAAATAAATTTGACTCTTCTGTTTAAAACTTCGACATCCAACCTATCATTTATCAAAACCAAATATGGGGTCAAACTGTGGGCTTAACTGGCCTTCCAGCCAGAACACAAGAACGTTTATGACACTGAAGGAGGTCATTCAGCCTATTATGTCTGTGCTGGTCAAAAAAAAAGAGCAATCCAGCTTAATCCCATTTTGCAACTCTGGATGCTTTGTAGGTTACAGCTCTTCAAGAGTCTTTTTTTAAAACATGATGAGAGTTTCTGACTCTGAAGTCCTTTCATGTAGCAAATTCCACTCCATCTGCAAACTTTTCTGAGCATGAAGTATAGGAGTTGAGAGGATGTTGTGACTGTATAGGACATTGGTTGGGCCACTTTTGGAATTTTGTGTTCAATTCAGGTCTCCCTCCTATAGAAAGGATGTTGTGGAACTCAAAAGGGTTCAGAAAAGATTTACAAGTTGTTGCCAGAGTTGGAGGATTTGAGCTATAGGGAAAGGCTGAATAGGTGGGGCTGTTTTCCCTGGAGTGTTGGAGGTTGAGGGGTGGCTTATAAAGGTTTATAAAATCATGAGGGGCATGGATAGGGTAAATAGACAAGGTCTTCTCCCTGGGTTGCAAGAGTCCAGAACAAGAGGGCATAGGTTTAGGGTGAGAGGTGGAAGATTTAAAATGGACCGAAGAGGCAATCTATTCATGCATAGGGTGGTTTGTACATGGAATGAGCTGCCAGAGGAAGTGGTGGAGGCTGGTACAATTATAACATTTAAAAGGCATCTGGATGGGATAGGAAGAGGAAGGGTTTAGTAGGGATATGGGCCAAGTGCTGGCAAATGGGACGAGATTAGGCTAGGATATCTGGTCGACATGATGAGTCGGACCGAAGGGTCTGTTTCTGTACTGTACA
Organism: Chiloscyllium plagiosum; assembly: GCF_037043375.1. Lineage (NCBI taxonomy): Eukaryota > Metazoa > Chordata > Chondrichthyes > Orectolobiformes > Hemiscylliidae > Chiloscyllium > Chiloscyllium plagiosum. The sequence goes on along the minus strand of NW_028270191.1, from coordinate 18,465,878 downwards.
TCTACATGACTCTACAACTCCCCTCTAATTCTCCTATCTGTCCCCTGGCTATTGGTCTCTCTGCTGACAGAAATAGTTCCTATTCACTCCATCTCAGCCCCCCCACAGTTTTACACACTTTTTCAACATTGTCTGGAAATAGAGTCATAGAGATGTACAGCATGGAAACAGAACCTTCGGTCCAACCCGTCCATGCCGACCAGATATCCCAACCCAATCTAGTCCCACCTGCCAGCACCCGGCCCACATCCCTCCAAACCCTTCCTATTCTTATACCCATCCAAATACCTCTTAAATGTTGCAATTGTACCAGCCTCCACCACTTCCTCTGGTAGCTCATTCCATACATGTACCACCCTCTGCGTGAAAAAGTTGCCCCTTAGGTCTCTTTTACATCTTTCCCCTCTCACCCTAAACTAATGCCCTCTAGTTCTGGACTCCCCAACCCCAGGGAAAAGACTTTGCCTATTTATCCTATCCATGCCCCTCATAATTTTGTAAACCTCTATAAGGTCACCCCTCAGCTTCCGACGCTCCAGGGAAAACAGCCCCAGCCTGTTCAGCCTCTCCCTGTAGCTCAAATTCTCCAACCCTGGAAACATTCTTGTAAATCTTTTCTGAACCTTTTCATGTTTCACAACATCTTTCCGATAGGAAGGAGACCAGAATTGCATGCAATATTCCAACAGTGGCCTAACCAATGTCCTGTACAGCCGCAACATGACCTCCCAACTCCTGTACTCAATACTCTGACCAATAAAGGAAAGCATACCAAACGCCTTCTTCACTATCCTATCTACCTGTGACTCCACTTTCAAGGAGCTATGAACCTGCACTCCCAAGTGTATAAGTCCTGCTAAGATTTGCTTTCCCAAAATGCAGCACCTCGCATTTATCTGAATTAAACTCCATCTGCCACTTCTCAGCCCATTGGCCCATCTGGTCCAGATCCTGTTGTAATCTGAGGTAATCCTCTTCGCTGTCCACTACACCTCCAATTTTGGTGTCATCTGCAAACTCACTAACTGTACCTCTTATGCTCGCATCCAAATCATTTATGAAATGACAAAAGGTAGAGGGCGCAGCACTGATCCTTGTGGCACTCCACTGGTCTCAGGCCTCCAGTCTGAAAAACAACCCTCCACCACCAAAGGTCTTCTACCTGTGAGCCAGTTCTGTATCCAAATGGCTAGTTCTCCCTGTATTCCAAGAGATCTAACCTTGCTAATCAGTCTCCCATGGGGAACCTTGTCGAACACCTTACTGAAGTCCATAGAGATCACATCTACTGCTCTGCCCTCATCAATCTTCTTTGTTACTTCTTCAAAAAACTCAATCAAGTTTGTGGGACATGATTTCCCACGCACAAAGCCATGTTGACTGTCTCGAATCAGTCCTTGCCTTTCCAAATACATGTACATCCTGTCCCTCAGGATTCCCTCCAACAACTTGCCCACCACCGAGGTAAGGCTCACCGATCTATAGTTCCCTGGCTTGTCTTTACCGCCCTTCTTAAACAGTGGCACCACGTTTGCCAACTTCCAGTCTTCCGGCACCTCACCTGTGACTATCGATGATAACAAATATCTCAGCAAGAGGCCCAGCAATCACTTCTCTAGCTTCCCACAGAGTTCTCGGGTACACACTGATTAGGTCTTGGGGATTTATCCATCTTTAACCGTTTCATGACATTCCGCACTTTCTCCCCTGTAATCTGGACATTTTGCAAGATGTCACCATCTATTTCCCTACAGTCTATATCTTCCATATCCTTTTCCACAGTAAATACTGATGCAAAATATTCATTTAGTATCTCCCCCATTTTCTGTGGCTCCACACAAAAGCCACCTTGCTGATCTTTGAGGGGCCCTATTCTCTCCCTAGTTACCCTTTTGTCCTTAATACATTTGTAAAAACCCTTTGGATTCTCCTTAATTCTATTTACCAAAGCTATCTCATGTCCCCGTTTTGCCCTCCTGATTTCCCTCTTAAGTATACTCCTACTTTTCTACTTTTCTAAGGATTCACTCGATCTATCCTGTCTATACCTGACACATGCTTCCTTCTTTTACTTAACCAAACCCTCAATTTCTTTCGTCATCCAGCATTCCCTATACCTACCAGCCTTCCCTTTGTTGAGGATTTAAACACGATCAGGTGAGTGGGCAATGGGGGAAATGTGAAAGTGAATAGACTTTGAGTAGGTAAAATCAGGCCCATTAACAGTGGGCTGAGCTGGAGGTACACAGGCAGTTTTCACTTAGACAGAATGACCAGACACACTGCATCTCACTCCTTCATTGATCTGAGAAACATGATTCAGTGGCTGGCAAAAGATGGGGGTGGAGTGCTCAGAAGCATTTACTGTAATGCAGAATATTTCTCTGCAATGACAGTCAGGGACTTTCCAATTCACATCCTAATAATTTTAAACTGGCCTGTTTAACGACAAGTGCCAAATGAATTAGTTTGACAGGATTCCAGAGTTATTTACATTTTTCAGCAGCTCGTCAAGAAGGTAAAAATAGTGTCCAAGAATGAAAACAGATAAAGTCAATAGGACAGCATAGACACCAAGATCATTTCAGCAAAGTGACATTGTGGGGGAAATTCACATTCAAAACATTAGTGTCACTTTAAGTTTCTACTGGGTCTGTCTCCTCCAGTGATACAGGCCCCTGCTAGACCTGACTCTCCCAAAGACCCAGGCTCCTGCTGGTCTATTATTCAAGCTAGATGTGACATTAAACTGCACTGAGACATTATGGGGTGGAGAAACTGCGTAGTCTCTGACACGAAAGTCATCCAGTTCTCAGATTGAAGCTTTCTGGGGAATGACTTGTGCTTCTCTATTGATTTGTATTTGTTTATTATGCTACTGTGTCTCTCCACCACACCCCTATTTCTTATTTTAGCATCTGAGTGCCTTCTCTTGAAATTGCAGTTTTTAAGATAAAGTATGGGGTCCTTTTATCATCCCATTAACAGGACACAATAATCTTTAAGTGGTTTTAAGGGTGAAAAAATGAGTCAGCTCTCAGAGTGAACAGAACCTCTCACACTCCGGTTTATGTTTATTTTATTCCTGTGTTATGCGTGTGTGTAAGTACAGGGACTCAGTAAAAACACCATGTGCAAAATTATTTTATTCAACATTTCCACCACCAGGAAAAACACCCATGAAACCAGAAACCATGAAACCAAAGCCTGGTAGGGGCAATGCTTATGTGAAAAACTAAGTGAAGGGGGAAGGATAGAGATTCAAATCAAAATAGAGTTGAAGGGGGAAATAGAGCACTCCACTCCAAGACACTCTTCTTTATATTTCTTTTTTTAAATCTACCGCTTTTTTCCTTTTTTTTAAATTTTACTCCTCACACTACCACCTAACTGCGGTAGTGCTTATTTTTCCCCAGCACCCATGTTGTGTGTGTGCAGGTGTGAGGCACAGTGAGAGACACAAAGTGTAAAAATCTTTATTCACCTCCCACCACCAGGAAGAAAGGAAACACCCGAGTGGCCAGTGACAAGTAGTGCCGTTCTCATCAAAGGGCAATGCTGCATGATCAAAATAAGTGAAGGGGAAGGCAGGGATTAAATCAAAATAGAGTTGGAGGGGGAAATAAAGCACTCCATACCCAGACACTCTTTCTTTTCTCTTTTCATTTTTTTTTTGGAGAGTCCTTCAGTCACTGATCCAGCTCCCTCAGAACCAAGTCTCAGAGTGACAGGATGTCTAACACTTCTGTTCTTTTTTTATTCCTCCCCCTACACTACCACCTGACAGCGGTAGTGCTTATTTTTCTCCAGCACCCATGTTGTGTGCATGCAGGTGTCGGAAACAGTGAAAAATGACAAGTGTGCAAATCTTTATTTATATTCCACCATCAGGAAGAAAGGAAACACCCAAGTGGCCAGTGACAAGCCATGCCCTTCTCAAAGGGCAATGCTGCGTGATCAAACAGTGAAGGGGAGGGCAGGGATTAAATCAAAATAGAGTTGGAGGGGGAAATAAAGCACTCCACACCCAGACATTCTTGCTTTTTTTATTTTTCACTCCTGTTCTTTTTTTTCTACCCCAGACACTCCTGTTTTTTTATATACCCCACACATTACCGCTTAAATGCAGTAGTGCTTATTTTTCTCCAGCACCCATGTTATGTGTGTGTGTAGGTGTGAGACACAGTGAAAGAACACTCCCAATCAGGGAACTTATATTCTATGATATCCACCTGGTTGACCTCATTACAATCACTACATCCCTCCCCTTCTGAGTCCTAGGACCTAGGCCGTTTCTTTTTTGTAGCTCCTCCTGGGGCGTTGTATCACTGGGTCAGATTCCTCTGACTCTGCCTCGGATATGGACAGGGTGTAACACACAGTACATGCCTCTTGTGCCCAGAGCATCTCGGAAGAAATTCCTTCTCTTCTTCAGGTGGCAAGGGTGTCGAGGCAGTGACACACACCTTGTCCATCTCAGATTCTGAAGTCTCTTCAATGCTTGACAGAAATGGAGAATCCATGGGTTCCAACAGCCTTTCAGGCTGTTCTGAGGAACCAGGCACATTTTGCTCCAGCTGCATTTGCGGGTTTGGAATTTTCATATGGTCCATGTGCTTGTTCAAGACTGTCGCACCTACCTGAACTTCATAGGCATGGTCAACGTGAGGTCAGATCCAGTGACATCTTACCCATGCAGGGCCATTCCCATGGTTCCGATATCAAATTTTGTCCCTTGAAGTAAATGCTCTCTCGGTTAGAGGAGTCTTGTGTCCAGAACTGGCGTTCCTGATAGCATTTCACCCTCTCTACCAGGTCCAGGAAAATCAGATTTAATCTGGTGCAGAGCCTTCTCCCCATTAGCAACTCTGCCAGTACTATCCCTGTAGTTGCATGAGGGGTGTCCTATAATCAAAAAGGAACCAGGGCAGTTTGGTATCTGGTGAAGCTGTAGGCTGTTTCTTCACTTTCCTGAAAGCTGTGGCTTGGCAATGCAACCATTTCCAAGGCTGATCTGTTTTTAGGAGTTGAATCAAAGGTGTCAGAATGGAGGTCAGGTTACCTATGAACTTTCCATAACAATTCAACAGCCCAAGGAAAGGTCTAAGCTCCAGTACAGACGTGCGAACCGGGACACTTTTGATCACCTTTACTTTATCTTCCGAAGGGTTTGTAAACTCTGTAGCCCAAGTAGGTTACTTAGGGTGGCTGGAACACAAATCTTCCCCTTCTAAGGTATACACTCCCCTTGGAGAAACATCTAAGACTATGTCCAAGTTCTCTAAGTGCTCCTTGTTGGTTTCCCAGTTGTTAGCATGCCATCTAGATAATTGGCGATCGGCGGAGGGGCGGGGTGTGGTAGTAGACCTTGTAAAATGTTCTCCATCGTCCACTGAAAAGTGGCACAGACTGTTACTACCCCAAATGGCAGTCTTGTATATTGATACAAACCCTGGTGGGAATTAATTGTAGCATACGTCTGGGAATCCTCGTCTAACTGGAATTGCAAGTATGCATGACTCATGACCAGCTTCATGAAGGACAGCTCCCTGGCCAACTTGGTGTATAAATCCTCTATATGCAAGGGATTGGGTATTTATCTAGTTGTAAAAAGCGGTTTACCGTTTGTTTAAAATCCCTACAAAGGTGAACCGACCTGTTGAGCTTCACAATCAGTACGACCAGTGCTGCCCATTCCACTAACTGGACTGGTTTGATGATTCCTTCTCTTTCCAGCCTCCTGATTTCTGCCCGTAAAGCAAATGGTACTGCACGGATCTTGCAGAATCATGGAATTACTTCCTGGTCAACATGCCAGGTGGCCTTGACTCCTTTGATACTCCCTCGACCTTCCTGAAAAATCTCTGGGTATTTAATTAGGATTTCACTTAGGCAACCATTTTCTAATTGAAAAATGTTGAGTTAATCTAGGTGAATCTTTCTCAACCAATTTCACTCCTTCAAACTTGGGCCTGAGCCTTCTTTTACTACAATCTGTGGTAACTGAACCAGCTGCTTCTCATAAGAGAATAGAACATGACCGAGGTTCTACCCTTAATCAGTAAAGGTTGCCCGGTGTAGGTTCTCAGTCTAGCTGAGGGCTTGCACCAACTTAATGATCGGATCCAGAGCGAATTTTGTTCAAGACTGGTTCTGCAACTACTGAAAGGGCTGCATTGGTATCGACCTCCATTAGAACTGGGTGACTATTTAACCAGACATTTATTTTGATTGGTTCTGATTTGGATGTTGCGAAGTAATTTAACTATTTCCAAACCAGATGTAGGTGGACCTTCCAGGGTGTACACTTTCCTGTATTCTGGCCCACGAGTTCTCTTACTCAATTCAGGCCTAGTGGGACTCTTTTGCTATCTCGAGTCCACATAATGGCAGCAACTACAATGGTTTATTGGCCTGGATCCTGAAGAAAATTTTAACACGTTGGCTGAGGCTTGGCATTGTTTTGGCATTTTGCTGAGGGCTGACCTAGAGTCCCTTTTGTTCAAGATAGGTCCTGAGAGAGGCTATGCAATTACCTTCACTCCAAATGGTGTTCCCTAAGCTCAGTCAGACTGGCGAGGGTGTCCACTTCCACTGGAATACCCTGCAAATCATATGCTCCACTTGCCACATTGTCCAATGATAAAGGTTGTTGAATACATGTTTGAAGTGCAGTTGGGCTTCGGCTAGTAGGTGCTTTTGCATGGTTACATCCTTAATCCCACAGACCAAATGGTCTCTCAACATCCCATTAAGGGAGTTGTCTTCACCTAGTCAAAAAACCCGATATGGATTCTTCTTGTTCTCAAATTGCTGAGTAAAACCAATAGAATTTCAGAATTAGAGGCGACTTGGGGTTGTAATATTCCTTAACTAAATCCATCAGCTCTTGAAAGGCTTTAGGATCTGGTGCTTCAGGGAAAGTTAGGTTCCTAGTAACTGAAAAAGCTGTGGGTCCACAAACTGTCAGGAGAATTACTTGTTGCCCCAATGTCATTTGCTCAGAAAAAGTAACACATTCTTTCCATACACTGGGCCCAGTCTTCGATCAAACGCGTCAAGCTTCCCAAATAACAGCATTACGCCATAAATGCTTACTCCAATTCAAAGACGACTAACTGGAAAGCTCTGTCAAAGATCCAGCATAGACAAGATGTGCCAAATGCCTTCCTTCTGTGCTGTATCATTCTACGATTATCTTGTTTGAATGGCATATAGAGCAACAGCATAAAGGAAAGGTCCATGACCCCTCTGTGTTTGACTTCACAAATTCAAAAAAGCATGGTCAAATAATGAGTGCCTGTGTGATGTACAACTGCAAACTCTGGCCAAATACAACAGTTCCTGGAATTGAGAGGGACTTTGATAGTTGCAAAATGCACTACAGCACCAATGCAAAACCTTTGCATCCACATACCTCTCCCTATCTCTGTTACCTCCTTGCACGGCAATTCCAGCCTCCTCTGCATCTGTGCTCCAGGAAGGATGTTATTAAACTGGAAAAGATTTACAAGGATGTTCCCGAGACTGGAGGGTTTGATTTATAAGGAGAGGTTAGATAGGCTGGGACCTTTTTACTTGGATGTAGGAGCTTATCAAGGTTTAAAGAAATCATCAGGGGCATAGATAAGGTGAATAGCCAAGGTCTTTCCCTCGGGTAGGGGACTCCAAAACTAGAGAGCATCAATTTAAGGTGAGGGGAAAAGAATTAAAAAGGACCTGAGGGGCAACTTTTTCACCCTGAGGGTGGTGCATACATGGAATGAGCTTCCAGAGGAAGTGGTAGAGACAGGTGAAATTATAACACTTGGACAGGTACAAGGATAGGAAAGTTTTCAAGGGATATGGGCCAATTGCAGGAAATGGAACTAGTTCAGCTGAAGGGTATGTTTGCATGCTGGATGACTCTATGGCTCTATGAAAGAAGATCCCAACCATCATTGTTGCTGCATGGTTTGGTGAGAGTGGGCAGAAAGATAATTACAGAAGAGGTCATAATCCAGAGACATCTGGAGGTGGGAAAGCAAGAGAGAAAGAGAGATAGCGGGACAGAGACAGATACACACAGCACGTGTATTTATATCGCTTCTTTCAAACTTTCTGGGTGTCTCAGAACACTTTAAAGCCAATGATAAAATATTTTGAACTGAAGTCACTGTTGTAATGCATGAGACTAAGTGCTGCAAACAGCAATGAAGTAATAGTTTAGTCAGATTGATTGAGGGATAAATATTGGCCAGGACACCAGAGAAAACTGTCCTCCTTCAAAATACTGCCATGGAAGTTTTTATGTTCACCTGAGAAGGCAAACATCTGATCTAAAAGATAATGTCTGCCATTCTCCACCCATTCCTTAGAAAACCAGTTTAAACCTTCCACATCGAATAAGAATTCTCCTTCTACTGGACTTTACTTACCACGACATAAGATTCCCTGTGACGTGATTGGTTGCTTGCATACTGCACAGTTCTTTTTCTTCTTAAATACTTTCTCCTTAAAGCGGTGAGTACTTGGAACATCAACCTTACCAGGCTGCAAGACAGAAAAGAGACACGTGTGAGATTCACCTCAGCAACAACCATTACCATCAATGAGCTTTACTGATAGGAGGTTGAAGGTAAGCGTACAACACTTGTCTAAACAGCATCTCAGAACACAGCTCACTCACTGCTGCTAGAAAATGGGCATGCACCATTCTGAGTTTTAGTTTCATTCTCATTTAATTGAAAGCCTACTTGTTTGTTTCAAAATGACATGTTTAAGGAAGCTCTCACCAGAACATCAACACCAAATATTCAAATAATCTGAAGGCAGCATTAAAGTACACTGGGTTTCAGGCTTCAATGCTCATGTACAGGATTGGCTCAGTAGCACCACTACTGACCCAGGTTCTGCAGGATATATCTGTCAGACCAGGCCTGTATCAGGTTCTGAGGAACCAGCACAACCAACCTCTGTGCCACTTTGCTAGATGGAGTGTGAAACATCTGCCCCATCCTAAAATCAGAAGTGCATCCTGTAATTAATCCACACCCAACTTCACATACCAGCATTCACATGAAAGAATGCTCTGTTAGCCCACACTGCTAGAGGTTTAGAAGAATAAGATGTGATCGCATTGAAACGTTCGGGGGATTGACAGGATTGAGGTTGGAAAGTCTGGAAAGTCTAAAACAACAGGGTCACCGTGTTAGAATGAGAGGCCAGCCATTTGGAACCGAAAGGGATTTTTTTCACTCAAAGGGCTATAAACCTTTGGGATTCTCTACTCCAGAGGGTAGTGGATGCTCAGTTGTACAGTATATTACTGAGAATAATAGATGTTTGGACACAGAGAATTAAGGGATATGAGGACAGCGTGAGAAGGCAGAGTCGAGGTCATTCATGATCTCATTGAATGGCGGAGTAAGCTTGAAGGCCAAATGGCCTACTCCTGCTGTTCTTTCATCTTTGGCTCATCTTTCATTTTCCCCTTCTCCCTTCTTGTTAACTTGGCAGAGCATGACTTTGAGCTACTTCTGTGAAAGTGCTGGCAAGTTCGTCATTATTATTGTTTAGAACATCATGTTTTGCAACATAACTGTCTTTTATTTAATGATGATACATTTTTGTCACTTTTCTTGTAGACACTCCAAGATGAAGCTCAAGCTGAAAGTATGTGGTGATTGTGGTTTCACAGGTTCAAGGCTGAGGCCCAAGAGAACCCAATAAGGGCAGGGTAACACTGGGATAAACACTGACTTTGTGAGATAGTGGACAACATTTTGCAGCTGTCCTGAGATTACATTTCCATTAACTGCGAGTTTCCCGTGATTCTCTATAACCAAACAAGAACCAACACAGATTTGAGGTTTTTTCAGGGGGATGGAGGAAGTATTAGTTATATTTATGGATGGCTCTAGATTAGCTATGGAGACGTAGCCACAACTTCAATGCATTGAGGCTTCCACAACACTCCAGGTACCAGGCCCATTCCAATATGGCTAATTTTACCCTCACAAAGGTCTTCGAGGATCGGAACTTATTTTGATTGGGCGACTTGAATATAATCGACAGCTGAAACACCAGGATTTGTTTAAACACATTAACGATTCTTGACACTTCTGTCAACGACCATCTCACGAGAGCCAAATTCCTCATGTTCGATGTCCGCAAGATGGCGGAGATGTAAAACACATGCAGCCTGTCACACAATTCTGCTCCCTTCCCCCCAAAACTGTGTCACAATGTACACTGTCCCCACCGGATCTCCTCAGGGAGGCTCACGCGGGAAATAAAAGGGTGGGAAAATTACAGACCTATGTGGAAGAAAAGTTATCTAGCTGATCGAGACGTGTCCAGGAGCTCACGTCAGGGCCCGAATTCTAACGCGGAAGGCATTTATTTTTCAAGGTCAGACTTATTGAACAAGTTTTTAAAAGACTCTCTCCTCCTTGCCAAAACAAAAAAAAATCGGTTTACGACCACAGCGGAGTTGATTACATAGTTAAAAGGGTGTCTCTATGGTGATGGATACCCTTCCTTCAGATGTAGGGTGTTCTCTCGGGGACGTGTTTAACTGGACAACACGACAGAGCTGCCGATCTAAAACGAAGCGACTGCTGAGCTGAGTGACAATGTTTTGTTTTACCACAGAAAAAGACTTGGCCTTTGGATGACATATTTATCGAAGTTGTCCACTGCCTCTTGCAGTAGTTAAAGTGGATGTTAAAGATCCCACGGTATTATATTCAAAGGTTGTTATGCGGTGCCTCAGGGAGCATTCTTTTCTCAGCCAACCGTGCCAAAAAAAACGTAGGGATTCAAACAGAAAAACAGGTCATTCGGCCCCTCCGGCTCATGTTATTATTTAACCTCCGCTTCATTTTCTTCACGTTCACCCTCTAATCTTGAATGTTTACAGTATCTGCCTCAGCTGCTAACCCTGAAAGTGAATCACTCAAGCATCTCTTCTCTCCATGAAGAGATTCTACCCCCCACCCCCCTTTCTATTGTAACTCGGAAAAACATGACGATTCTTTCGAAATTCTTTGCAACTAATGATACTCGTGTCATTTTAAAGTCACTTTTGGTATCTCCATTTTAATCTAATTTTTGCAAGGCTGTCCCATGCAGTTCAACATACTTCCACAGAAAGAAATTGCTGGAAAAACTCAGTAGGTCTGGCAGCACCAGTGCAGAGAAAGCAGAGTTAATGTTTTGGGTCCAGTGACCCTTCAGAACTGTTCAGAGAGAATTAACTGTTCATTCATCTAATTCCTCTTTATGGGTTCTTGCCTGCAAAATGGGGCCATCTTTGGATGAGACATTAATGCCCTGTCTGCCCTCTCAGGTGGATATGAAAAGTGCCTTGGTGCTACTTTGAAAAACAGGAGCTATCCTTCTCCTTTGTTTCCAGATTAATATTTATCCCTCAATCAATATCATTTCAAAAAACTTATCTGGTTATGATCAGATTGCTTTTGTGGGAACTTGCTGTGTGCAAATTGGCTGCTGCTTTTCCAACATTAGTGCCAACTATTCAAAAGAATTTCATAGGATGTACGTAGTTTAGATCCTCTTGAAGTCGCAAAAGAGGTGATAGAAGTGCAAAACATTCTTCTTTTATTTGTTAATTGATAGTTGGAGGAGATCTTGTGACATTCCTGCTTCTGAGCCCACAACTCTGGGTTCAAATCCTACTCCAAAACTTGAAAGCCAAAGAAGGTGTGTTCAGAGTGTGGCCAAACAGTTTGAGTATCAACCTGCAAATCCTTCTAACATGCTAATGGCAAATGGTGAGAGTGGGTGAGATTCCTAGACAACCATGTGATGGAAAGAATATGGAGCCTTTACCATCACTATCCATAGCTTAAGACTACTATTGCCACAGCAACATGGACTCCTTCAGAACCCATTAGCTCAATTGGCTGGATTAATGTTGATCAGATTTATGCCAACAGCATGGGATTTGATCGCCATTTCGCTGTATTGGATTCAGAACCTACTTCCTTAGCATGGTGGCTCAGTGGTTAGCACTGCTGCGTCACAGCGCCAGGGACCTGGGTTCAGTTTCAGCCTCCAGTGACTGTGTGGAGTTGCACATTCTCCCCATGTCTATATGAGTTTGCTCTGGTTTCCTCCCATTGTCCAGAGATGTTCAGGTTAGGAGGATTGACTATGCTAAATTGTCCATAAGGTTCAGGGATGTGTAGGTTAGGTGGATTAGTCATGGGAAATGCAGGGTTACAGGAAAAGGACTTGGGGTCGGGGGGGGGTGTCTAGGTGGAATGCTCTTCAGAGGGTAGATGGGCTGAATCGCCTGCTTCCACACTGTAGGGATTCTATGATTCTTGGTGCAGCAGCACCGTGGGTCAGACCTGCCTTCAGATAGCGATCTGGAGAAGAATTGGTGAGGATATCTTCTCTTTTACATGAACCAACAGATCTTTCTTAATGAACATTAGGAATTAAACTGATTATATTTTAAATCTTTGAGCAGAAAATATAGTAAAGGAAGAGTCATCTGGGCCTGGATTAGATTAGATTCCCTACAGTGTGGGAACAGGCCCTTCAGCCCAACAATTCCACACCGACCCTCCAAAGAGTAACCCACCCAGATCCATTTCAATCTGACTAATGCACCTAACACTATGGGCAATTTAGCATGACCAATTTACCTGACCTGCACATCTTTGGATTGTGGGAGGAAACCCACGCAGACGCAGGGAGAATGTGCAAACTTCACACAGACAGTCACCCGAGGCTGGAATCGAACCTGGGAACGTGAGGCAGCAGTGCTAACCACTGAGCCACCGTGCTGCCTAGCAGTACTGAAAGAGTCTCTCTTTTTATTTCTCTCTGAACATTTTAAATGGACATGTTCAAGCACTCAGGAAGTGCAAAACTGGAGAGAATTTCATAAATGTGTTTATGATAATCTGCAATCTCTATGCTAACCATGTGACTATCCCATTTCCTTTCTGATAAAAAGGCAAGGATGCAGAACGTGCAATAACACATAGGAAGTAAAGGATAAAGTGGCATACAATATGCAAGCTCTTATTTCCCCCTTTTACGAACCATAAACCTGGAGTTTTTTTACTGTGCTGAAAGACTGCTATTGTTTCACCATCCTACTGTGTGAACAACCAAGTTTCTCTGTCACTTTCACAGACGTGCAACACTTTGTGTCCTTGTACCATCCACATTGGACCAGCATTAGATTTAGAAGAACATTCTGAAGCAGGCATGCCTTAATCCTTCCCATACTTCAAGACTAGAACATTAATTTTCTCCTTATTTTCTAATCAGGAATGTGGATCAAGATCTAAGAATTGAAAAGGACAGCAGCTAACAAGCAGAAATGGAAACTGCACATTCGGATGATACCAAGTGCATACAACTCCCACTCATGGCTTCAGACGCTCTTAATGTAATTTATGCCTAGAGCCTGCCAGCAGTCTAACCCTGGATACACTCAAGGCAAACTGCAGAAATTCATGATGAGAAACAGGACAGTAAATTATTGATAATGGAACCGAATTAGTCCAATCCATTAATATTGATTTTGGTTCATTAACTTCAAAACCAAAAATTTACTGCCAAATGATATGATTTTAAAAATTACTGAAGCCACATTTACAGTCTTTTCACCAGTACAGCCAGGCCATATATTCAAAATATTCCATGTATTGAATGAAAGGAAGAAACCTTTAATATAACCAGCCAGGCAACAGTAAAAAGAGACTTGGATTTTCTACAGCATCTTTCATGACCACAGGATGTTCCAAAGCTCTCCACAGCCAACAAAAAAACCTCTGGAAAATGCAGTAACTGTTGTAACATAAAAAGTGTGCTTGCCAATTTGCAAGATCCCACAAACATCAAGATGATAACGACCAGCAAATTTGCTTTCTCGTGGTGTTTGAGGAATGGATATGGGCTAAGATGCGAGGGAGAATGTCCCTGCTCTTCTTCAAAGCAGTATCAAGGGACTTTTTTATATCTACCCAAGAGGGCAGGTACCCTGAATTTACAATCATATCTGACACCTCCAACACTACACAACTCCCTCAGTACTACACAGGGAATGTCAGCCTCAATTGTTGCAGTCAAGTCCTAGAGTGGCATTTGAACCCACAACCTTCTGACTCAGAGGTAAGAGTGCCACTGATTGAATCATACACATCCAACATTATAAAATCAAAGTACTGATTGAGGCTATTTTCACATAAAATGTGCTCAAACTGGCTTTCTACTTTGGGTTAAAGCCTGTTCTCATAAACCTCTCTACTTAGAAACTTTAACCCTTGATCATTGAATGATTCTTTCAATGCTATTAGATTTTTCTTTTCCCAGAAAGCTTAAAAAAGCAGAAGGATGTTTTTTTTCAATGGATCAATGTTACAAACTGTGTAATAGGATGCTGCCTTGTGGGAGTAGGAGTTCACTTGGTTTGTGCAGCACCTCCTGAATCGGAAATGGTTTGCAGGTCATGACCAACTGGACACAAAGCAGATGTACAACAGGAAAGGGACTGCGCACAGTCTGTTTGTATAAACACTTGAACATTTTATGAAACTACTTGGAGATCTCCAAGCTTACATTTAGCAAGTACACACATTGGTGGTGAGAACCTTGCCTGCTGCACTCAGGTTGGAAAATGATGGGCATCTTGCCAGTATGTGCCCCTTACTTTTATCAATTCCAAAATGAATATTTTTGGATCATAGAGTGAGAGTTTCTTACTGAAATTTGGATGTTGTTTAAAACTCCAGAAGGGGGGGGGGGTCTAAAAACTTAGGAGTGTTATGCTGTTGTCACAATGGTTTCTTTGTTAAATGGGCACTGTGCACTATAAACCATGCCTGCTGCCCACTACCGACTAATCACCTTAAACTTGGCAAATGTGGAGGCTGTTGGTTAGCTCTCGGCATTTGTGTTCACTAAAAGAAAATACAGTGGACCAGGGCTATATCCTACAAGGATGATGGAAGCAAAAATGATCAATGATTTCAAAATGAAATTGAATGGATCGCTGAATAAAATAAATGTTCAGGCTTCTGGGATAGAGTGGCAAAATGGGACTGAGTGGATGGTTCTACGAGAGCTGGCATGGACTTGGGGGTGTGCCGGTAGCCTCCTTCTGTGTCATAATGACTTAATTTAGAACAGTAAAGGTAAAGACGCCATAGTCCCAGAGGACCATAGACTGCGGTCTCATTAGGGAGAGAGAGACGACTGGTGGTGATTTAACCTGCAGTTCACCGCACCTCAGGCAAGAGGCAACATTGAGAAGGTGGGACCTCAGCTAATGCAGGAATTGAACCCAGGTTGTTGGCACCACTCTTGCATCGCAAAACAGCCATCCAGCCAACTGAACTGACCAAAGACCTCTCCTTCTCAACCTCTCCCCTCACCTGAGGCATGATGACCCTCAGGTTAAACCACTACCAGTCGTCTCTCTCTAATGAGACAGCAGCCCTATGTCTAGTAGGACTATGGTAACTTTACCTTGAGAACAGTAAGATGCCTGGTTTGATCTCCGGTTCTGTCAAGTTACTTGCAGTTGGGATAGTGGCAGAGCAGGTTAAAGTTAGGTTCACACCCCGAGCTAGGGAGAGTTAGGGAAGAAAAAGAGAACAGCTACAAAAATGCACAAGTGTCAAGGTTGTGAATGGGCAAGATCAGGCTAAACTGCAAATACCCCCACCTGTCAACGTGCTCCAGCAGCCTTCAAACACTCAGCACCCAGGCTAACATAGAAACAATGACCATTTGGTGAGGTAATCCATTGCCTTTAGCATGGATTTTCAAGGAACTTGCCTCACCCACAGCAGCTTGTGGGAACACGAGCCAGCAGTCTCTCAGAAAACCTTGAGTTTCTCAAGTGCTTCAGACAGATTGTATAACCACTTTGCAAATCAAAAAAACTTCACACAATATTAAAAATACGACAGGACTTGTATTTAGGAGGTTATTTGTGCAACTTTTGTTTTCCCACCAGACAGCTGCTGGCTCCAATTTCTCTCCAGTTAATGAGTAGAGGCTTTGGTGCCAAGTTCCTTAGCTCACCACTCCAACAGTTACACCAAGATCGGTTTCGCAAACTAAGGATGGGAGTGATTGGCACCTGAAGGATGGGCAGCAGTAACACTTGGGGGATGGGAAGGATTGGCACCTGGAGGATGGGCAGCAGTGACATTTGGGGGATGGGAAGGATTGGCACCTGGAGGATGGGCAGTAGTGACACTTAGGGGAAGGGAGGGACTGGCACCTGGAGGATGGGTGATGTGGCAGGGACTGGCATTTGGAGAATGGTAGATGCCAATCTGTCCAATGAGCCAGTTTACTGAGATTCTTCAGTGCTATCCTGCCTTTCAGGAAGCTTTTTTTCAGGGATTGTTGGCATAGAAAATGCACTTTTGCAGTATGAGTGGTACACATTTTGTGGGGCAGAGTAGAAGGAGCCTTACTTTGTATTTAGCCAGAATGAACTTAAATCTTAGGTGTCTGAAGTTGCCAAAGAAGTGTATTCCAGCTCTCCTGAATAGCATCCTTCCTCTAGATCAGCACAAAATTCAGTTAAAAGGTTTGTTCAGAAAATTGTCATTCAAGAAGTCAATGTTAATATAATTCAATAGCAGAATACAATATTTTGTTAAACAACTAAATCAAAACTCATCAGAGAATGAGCAGAGCTTGAGCCATCTAAAATGCTGTGACCCTTCTAACCCAGTATTCACAGTCAAATTGATTTATCTTGAGATCAATGGAATTTTCCCTCAATTTTTGTAAAGGTAATGGTTGTTTTCTTTCAAACACAAAGCAGAAAGTGTGCCTTCTGTTCAGCCAAGAGGACTGAAGGTGGATAGTCCCACTTGTAGGCTGACCCCATTTCCCATACAGGACATAGAAGCATACAGAGCTGCCTGCATTAGGAAAATCATGCAGATACAGTGCAAATTGTCAGTGAATTCAGGCTCCCTAGAATACCATGTACTGCATTAAATAGAATTGAGCTGTATTGAATTGTACTGTGATGACATTTTAGAAATTTTAGGAACAACACATATTTTTGGGGAAATAAATCACTTCCTTTGGTTTGAAAATTCAATCATTTTAATGTTCCCCACTTTGAAAAATAGCCATTGTTTTTAGAAGAGTTTGCAATTTCCCTCATTCTTTTTTAGTTAGAATATTACTCCAAACATCCCTCTCTGATTTGAATAAGATCTGCCTTCAATCACACAACATTGACATCTTTCATGAAAATAACTTTTCAGACGTCAGGAACAAGTGCTGCCATTTACTGTGGTGACATCGCAGAGATTTCACATAATACAAAGACTATGAAGTTTTTTTTATTAAAAAGCAGAGGAGGCTATGTAAAAGATCTAAAATAATATACGACCTAAATAAGGTGGATAAGAAGGATGTATTTTCCTTATCACAGAGAGATATCAATAACTAGGAGGCCTAGACTTACAGTAATTGGTGAAAGGATGAAGAGTTGGGGGGGCAATGGAAATAAATTTTGTCACCCATAGACTGGTGAGTGGATGGAACTCACTGCTTGAAAGGCTGGGACAGGTAGAAACCTTCATCATGATTAAAAAATACTTGTAAATGTGCTTGAAGTGCTGTATTCTACAAGGCTACGGAGCAGGAACTGCAAAGTGGAATCAGACTGGATAGTTCTATTCTTGGCCGGCACAGACACGCTAGGCCAAATGGCCTCCAACCGTGTCAAAGAATTTCAATGTTTGCTACACTCTATGTTTCTATTCCAAAATACCAGTCATTTGTTTCAGACTGAACCCTTTGCACAGTTTTAGCATGAGGTGGGAAAGCTATCCCACCTGCTTCCCCGGAACAGACATCCAAACAAACAGAAGAGCCAGGAATCTGCTCCTGACCTAATAAAATCCTCTCAAGTTGATAATGGAATTGGCTCTTGTTTCCAAAAGCACCCAAGTCAAACTGAATGAAAGATCATTTCTCTGTGGGTAAGTGTTCACTTCCTCCATTTGCCTTTCCCCTCAAGGCTTCCTCTGGTGCTGAGGGTCTCAGCCACCTGGTCCTCCTTTGGATTTCAGATAGAACCATATTGTCAGCTGGAATTACTTCAGTTTACCCGTGGGGCTTATGCAGTCAGAACCAGAGTCCAGATGTTACTGAAAGATGCAGAGGCCTCATTAACACACTCATCCTTCTTCCCTCATGACAGAAAAATAAAATTGGCTTTGCTAACGGGAATTGGGCAGTGGAGGCAATACAGGCTGAGTGACCTGTGCTGTCCTATTATCTAACTCTTCTAGCAGTGCCTCCATTATCGTGAGGGGAAACAATAGAGGAATTGCTGCAGAACAGTTGTATAATCCCTTAAAGGTACAAAGGGGCCTGGTCTCCATTGATGAACTGGTTTTAAATGGCTTTAGTGAATGTTCAGCTGTTATAAGATGTCTAACTGGATGGATTTATACCTTTTGGAAAAATTCCTAAGCAACCTCACTTGGCCTTGTCCATGGGGAAGTCACCAGTGGTGCTATCACTGCAAAACTATTCTGAAGTTCAAAAGTACTTTATTTGCTGTGAAGTGCTTGGAAACTGTATCATCAATTTACGCCTTGGGAACTGTGAGTAAAGCCTCACAATAATACCTCTCATTATTGCAGGAACCCCTCAATCATAACTGGCTTAAACAACTTCAAGCAAAAATAAAAAATTACGACCAATGAATAACAACTTTAATTCACACTAAAATTATTTTAGCTCCTATCAACCAGAAAATGGGGTTAAAATGCCTTCAGTTTGATTCCACTCAGGCCTCATTTCTAAGGTTGCCTCCAAGTGTGTAATTTTTTATTTATTCTTTCATGGGATGTAGGCTATGTTAGCATTTACTGCTGAGCCACTTTCTTGAACTGCTGCAGTCCATGTGCTTTAGGTAGATCCACAATGTCCTCAGGTTGGGAATTCCAGGATTTTGACCCAGCAACAGTGAAGGAACAGCGATATATTTCCAAATCAGGATATTATGTGACTTGAAGGGGAACATGCATGTGATGGCATTCTTATGTATCTGCTGCCCTTGTCCTTCTAGATGAAAGTGGTCTTTGGTTTGGAAGGAGCTGTCTAAGGAACCTTTGGTGAACTTCTGCAATGCATCTTGTGGATGGGTGCACACTACCACCACTGGGTATTGCTGGTGGAGGGAGTGAAAGTTTAATGTAGTAGATGGTAAATCAAATTAGCTGTTTTGACCTGTACTGGATAGTACTGAGCTTCTTGAATGTTGGAGCTGCACCCATCCAGGCAAGTGGATTTATGCCTTTTAGATGGTGGACAGGCTTTGTAGAGTCAGGAGGTAAGTTGCTCATCACTGTTGCATTGTAAGAAAGCTAATAAACTTGATTTGACAGCAGTGAAAAGCTCTCAGAAACAATTTTTATTCACTGCCTTTACCTGGAAATACCAGTGGACAGCAAATACAAACAAACAAAGTCAGAGCCAATGGTATTCAGATCAACTGGAGAGTGTCACAAAGTCATGACTGTGACTTTGTAATTACTGGACCTGCGGCTAATGCTAAAATTGCAAATGTTCATTCATAAGTAAATAGGGTTGATTCAGCTTAATAAAACTTGACACTTATAATGAACTGCTTCCATTTCACTCGTACAAGGACAAGAGTTCACAGAATTTAGGTAAGAGGTGCAGGAGGAATACAAGGAAGAATTTGCTTTTTACACAGCAAGTGGTAATAACCTGGAACTTCCTGCCTACGAGGGTGGTGGAAGCTGAATCAAATCAAAAGGGAAATGGATGGGCATTTGGGGGAAATAAGCTTGCAGGGCTATAGGATAGAGTAGGAAATGTGTTGCTGGAAAAGCGCAGCAGGTCAGGCAGCATCCAGGGAACAGGAGAATCGACGTTTCGGGCATAAGCCCTTCTTCAGGAATGAGGAAGGGCTTATGCCCGAAACGTCGATTCTCCTGTTCCCTGGATGCTGTCTGACCTGCTGCGCTTTTCCAGCAACACATTTCCAGCTCTGATCTCCAGCATCTGCAGACCTCACTTTCTCCTATAGGATAGAGTAGGGGAATGGACCTGGCTGGATTATGGTCCGGGAGTCACTATGAACTCCATGATCTCCTGTGTCTCAATGACTCTGGGATTTTAATATGAGAGTAATGTTAGGGTTAGAATTGGTCCATTTTACTCATTACAATCAAACTGCCATCCATTTGTGTTTCTCTCATTCATATCAAACTGCATCATTTAAAGAAAAAAATCAAGATGGCCACCCAGCTGACAGACATCGATTAATGTCACCTGATATCCTCTGTCTCCAAAATATCAGGATGCCCAAAGATACATTCAAGCCC
The DNA here is from genome assembly GCF_037043375.1 of Chiloscyllium plagiosum. Lineage (NCBI taxonomy): Eukaryota > Metazoa > Chordata > Chondrichthyes > Orectolobiformes > Hemiscylliidae > Chiloscyllium > Chiloscyllium plagiosum. Next base: position 18,445,506 of record NW_028270191.1, on the reverse strand, counting down.
CAAGAATATATGTTTCTGATACTCAGCATGAGGTCATAGAACATAGGACTTGGCAACAGAAGTAGGCCATTCAGCCCATCCAGTCTGCTCCACCATTCAAAGAAATCATGGCTGATCTGATAATCCTCAACTCGGTTTTCCTGCCTTTTCCCTATAACCCTTGATTGCCTTACTGATTAAAAATTAATCTCAGCCTTGACCGTACTTAATGACCCAGCCTCTACAGCCCCCTGTAATAAAGAATTCCACAGATTCATTATCCTCAGAAAAAAATTCCTCCTCATCTCTATCTTAAATCGGCAACCCCTAATTCTGAGATTATGACTTCTGGTCTAGACTCTCCCAAAAGGAGAAATAACTTTTCCACAGCGATCCTGTCAAGTCCCCTAAGAATCTTGTATGTTTCAATAAGGTTGCCTCTCATTCTTCTAAATTCCAATGAGTACATGCCAACCTACTCAATCTCTCCTCATAAAACAATTCCTCATACATGGCATCAGTCTAGTGAACCTTCTCTGGACTGCCTCCAATGCTAGTATATCTTTCTTTCCTTAGATAAGAGGATCAAAACTGTTCACAGTATTCCGGCTGTGGTCTGACTACTGCCTTGTCTAGTTTTAGCGAAATCTCCCTACTTTTATACTCCATTCCCAATTAAATAAAGGCCAACATTCCATTTGCTTTGCCCATGACCCGCTGAACTTGAATGCTAGTTTTTTGTGATTTACGGATGGGGACTCCCAAATTCCTCTGTGCTGCATCTTTCTGCAGTCTTTCCTTTTTTAAATAATATTCAGCTCTTCTCTTCTTCCTGCCAAGAGTGCACAACCTCACACTTTTTTGACATTATATTCTATCTATGGAGGATTTTCCCACTTGCTTAACCTATCTATATCCCTCTGCAGACTGTGTCATCTGCAACACTTGCCTTCCCATCTATTTTTGTGTCATCTGCAAACTCAGCTACAGTACATTCACTTCCTTCATTCAAGTCATTTGTATATATTTATATTATAGTATATAATTCTGCACTGATCCCGTGGTATACCACCAGTTACAAGTTGCCATTCTGAAAATGCACCCGTTATCCTAACTCTCTGTCTTCTATTAGTTAGCCAATCCCTTAACCATGCTAATAAACTACCTCCAACATCACATGCTCTTGCAGCCTAATTTTTGGCACCCTATCAAAACACTTTCTAAAAATCCAAATATATTACATCCACTGCTTCTCCATTATCTATCCTGCTTGTTACCTCCTCAAAGACTTTTAATGAATTTGTCAGGCATGATTTCCCCTTCACAAAACCATGCGGACTGTGTTTGAACATATTATGTACTTTTAAATGCTCTATTACGTCCTTTTTCATACTCTCTAACATTTTCCCAATAATAGACATTAAACTAATTGGTCTATATTTACTGTTTTTTTTGTCTCCTTCCCTTTTTAAATAAAGGTTAAGAAGGTTGGCCTGTAATGGTTTCCCTTCAGGCCCAAATTCTGAAGATTAGGAGGAAGGATGGTAGTGTAGGGGTAATGTCACTAGACTTGTATTCCGGAAGCTCAGGCTGGTCACATTGGTTTAAATCTCACCGTGCAGCTGGTGGAACTTAAATTAATAAATCTGGAATTGAAAGCTAGTCTCTCTATAATGGTGACCATGAAAGGAAATCTGCCATCCTTATCTGGTCTGCCTACGCGTGACTCCAGACCCACAGCAATGTGGTTGACTCTGAAACAGCCAAGCAAAGTCATGAGCAATTAGGTTTGGGCATCAAATGCTGACCTTAGTAGCAAGGCCTACATCCCATGAAAGAATAAAGGTCTTTTAAAAAAAAGTCACAGTACAAGTGACAATCATGATGAAAGAGATTGATAAATACAGCACAGAAAGAGGCCATTAAACCCATTGTGTCTATCCCAACTCTTTGCCAGAGCAATCCAAAACATGACACATATTGTTCCACTTTCTTTCTGGGGCTGTGAACTTTTGTCTGCTTCAGATTGTTATTTAATCTTCATTGAAAAGAGAGATGACAGGTTTGAGGAAATGAACTCTTCTTGGTCTCTCTGGCTTTGCAGTAATCTAGGGAGCTCATATGCCCACTGAATCATTAGGGGAGGCATCTGTATTTTCAACAGTAACTTGTGTAGATGAAGGGGTTAATGAGCTTGATTTTTATTTTAATGAAAGACGTAGACTTCTTCTGAGCTTAAATTTCAATAGCCCTATTACATGATTCTTGGCAGGATATCATCTAGTTATGACTAATGCACTTTATGTACTAAAAAAAATCCGCCCATGCTTTACAAAGGTGCCCTACAGCAACAAATCCAAGGGAATTTCTGAAAAAAAAAATCCACTTTATATAATAGAGATCTCATGTCAAGGCTACAGTAACAGTTCCCATCTCATAGTGACAAAATGAAGGCAGTGTGGTTTTTTTTTTATGGGGCCTCCCATTAGGAGCGATAATCCTGCATTTCTGACCAATCCGTAACAATAATCTCATTCTACTGGAAAAAATCTTCAATAAGGAGACCTCAAGTTCCTACAGCTGAGATATGCGCTGTCAGATCCAAAAATGAACACTGGAGAATGGTCTCTGTTGCCGCTCTCAATCGATACTGACTGCAATGATGTCAATCAAAGGAGAGAAAGGGATGCTGAAGCGTGGTTTTGTTCTTGCCAGAATGGAAAGGATGGGGACCAAAACAAAAATACTTTTTTTCGAGGAATTACACTGGGAATCTCACTGGCATAAATTGCAATCCGTATGAACCACAACTCTTCAAGTTTTCCCAATGAGGGCTGCCATGAGAAGTGTGGCTTGTCAGTGCCCCATGGAAACCATACATTCTCATACGGGCATCTTCAGGAAGTGAACTAGCACCAGCACAAATTTCACAACATGGCACAGCTGGTCTTGTTTTGAAACAGACTTTCAAGATGTGGAGCCACTCCCCCAATAAAAACCCTCTTCCACCCCCTTATCCACACTGGCAATAAAATTTTCACACACGTCTGATTATGTAGCCACGCCATCACTAACAGCACCTATTTACACATCTGAGAAAACACTGGTCTCTGTCTCTGTACCTCTCACCGCTCAGCTGCCACTGAAATCCTCATTCATGCCTTTGTTACCTCAACTATTCCAACATACTCTTAGCTACTCTTCCGCATTCTACCCTGTAAACTTGAGGTCACCCAAAACAGTACTGCTCATGTCTTTGCTTGTACCAAGTCCTGTTTCTCTCTCATCCCTTGGCGCAATGATGTACATTGGTTTCTGGTTGAAGACAGAACAAAAACTTGCATTTCCATGGTGCCATTCTCATCTACTGAATGTCTCAAAGCACTTTACTCCCAAGTGAGTACTGTTGAAATGCAGCCAGTGGTTTTAATATAGAAAAACCTAGATCTTGAAATTCTCATCCTCCTTTTCAAATCTCTCCATGGTCTCTTCCCTCCCTATCTCCGTAATCTTCTCTAAAGCCACAACCATTTGAGATATCTGTCTTCCTCGAATTCTAAGATTTACGCATCCCCAATTCCAATTGGTTGTCAGGACCCTAATTCCCTCCCTAAATCCCTCGACCTCGAGATTTTCCTCCTTTAAGCCACTCTTTAAAACAAAGTTTTGATCATCTTAGAATCACAGAATTCAAACAGTGTGGAAGCAGGCCATTCAGCCCATCGAGTCCACACCGACCTTCTGAAGAGCATCCCACTCAGACCCAGTCCCCCACCCTATCCCAGTAACCCTGCATTTCTCATGGCTACTCCACCCAGCCTAAACATTATAGGCAAATTAATGTGGTCAACTAACCCTCCACATCTTTGGACTGTCTTAATAACTCCTTCTGTGGCTCAGTGCTAAGCTGTGAAGTGCTTTGGGAGGGATATTTTATGACCTGAAAGGCACTATATGAATGTGAGTTTTTGTTGCATAATCTCGAACAAGGACGCTCGTTCTAGCAGTTCCAGGGTCAGTGTTTTTGCACCAAAGTAAAAATTCACCTGGGAACCAGTGCCTTGTTAGGATCCCGACTGAGAGCCACACATACACAATTCAGTTTAAACTCCTGCTTGTTTGATAAGTCATCTGCCAATAGTATGCGCACACAAAGCCCCCACCCCTCCTGTAGTTTAATCATTCATCACTGGCAGACCTGAGAGCTACCGCTACCCTTTCTCAACCAGCTTATGTCACTGACATCTCCAATTGGGGCACAAGGAGCAAAAAAAAATCACTGACAGCTCAAGTGCAGAAAGCCGATCAGAGAAGGGGGCTTCAGTTCGGAAATAATACAGCTATTGTTAGCGGGAAGGGTTCGGAAACCTGCTATCCCGTTAACAGTCAGTGAAAAGAAAAACCTCCGATTTCTCTACTCCAAGTCAGCTGCTCTGCAGAACACAAGGCAAATAAATAACTGCTGTAGCCCTGCAGCCTGGACAGGATACATCTCACCGCCAGTGCCCATCGCTTCACTAACCAGCTGACCTGTGAAAAGTTCTCCACCGATCTGCAACACACACTCCCAGCTCCAAATCACAGAAGCATGACCATTTCCACTAGCCCCACGCCTGCAGCTTTTATGATTCTGGATTTTAAAAAAACTCCACTAAGAAACGGCACGCAACAGTTACCTGCGACACAACTTTTCTCCCTCTGGCCTTCTCGAGAGTCGACATTTTACGACCAGGGTCGCCGGCTTCGTTTTTTTTTGCTTCCTCCGCCCTCCCAGGAAAAAGAAAAGTGAAAACACTGAGGCTCTTTCTGTGGACCAGCACAGAGTGCGTTTGTGAGACTGCTCTGCCACTGATGCACTGCGCGCTCTCGCCCTCTCTCTCTCTCTTCCCTTCAGTCCTTAAGCCTTGCCAAAAAAAACCCTCTGTCCACAGAACCATTACTCTAGCACTCCGTGAAGCCAATGAAAAGCTGTACCTACCTCATACCCTCAAATCTACTTTTACAACAACAACAGAAAACAGACCGGGATAATCATTGATTCGTGCTCTCAGGCACAATCGTTATTTTGTTTGCAGGGTTCAACTCATAAATACTCAGAGCAGCAGCATCTGGGTTTTGTGTTGTATGCAAACGTTTATATTAATTGTGAGATTAAATCTCCCATATGAGAATGGTATAGTTAAGCTCAGGGGAAGTGGGGTTTTATCTGCGTGATTCCACAGTGCCATTCGTGAAGTTCATGCCATGCATTTCGATAGCGTCTTTCCCATCCTCAGTGTCCCAAAATGTTTTACAGTCAATTTTTTGAAGTGTCATCCCCTTTTGTAGGAAATGCAGCCGCCCCAATTTGTGTACAGCAAGCTCCCACGAATAGCAAAGTGGTAATGACCAGATAATCTATTCGTTGTGATGTCAATCGAGGGATAAGAACACCAGAGAGAATTCACAGAATGGTTATGGTGCAGTAAAAGTTCATTCTACAAGGCACAAGTCAGGAGTGTGATGGAACACACCCCGCTTGCCTGGATGGTACAGCTCCAACAACACTCAAGAAGCTTGACACTACCCACAATAAAGCAGCCCACTTGAGTGGATTCACATTCACAAACATCCACTTCCTCCACGATTGATGCTCAGTAGCAGTGGTATGTAGTTTCTATAAGATGCACTGCAAAACATTCACTTGAGCACCTTCCAAACCTGCAACCACTCCATCCAGAAGGACAAGGGCAGCAGATACATGGGAACACCACCCTGTAAGTTCCCATCCTGACTTGGAAATATATCACTGTTCCTTCAGTATTGGTAGGTCAAAATCCTGGAAGGCCCTCCCCAATTGCATTGTGGGTAAACCAATAGCAAATGGACTGCAGCGGTTCAAGATAGCAGTTCACTGCCACCTTCTCAAGGGCAACTAAGAATGGGCAATAAATGCTGGCCCATCCAGTGACATGTGCATGCCATGAGTAGATAAAAAAATTTAAATTCCATCCATTATGCCTGCAGTGTCTCACTGAGAATTTTAATTTTGTGCCAATCTCCCGTTTTTTATCTATAACCTCTGCACATTGTTTCTATTTAAAACAGAATCCAATGTCCTCTTGAATGCCTCAACTGAACCTGTCTCCACCACATTTCCAGGCAATGTATTCCTTATCCTCACTACACATGACGTGAAAAAAGTTTCTTTTCTCACCTCATATTTGCTTCTTTTGCAAAACATTATAAAACTGAGTTCTCAATCTGAGTGAGGACAGTTTCTCCTTTTCTGCTCTGTCTAGACTTGTCATGATTTTGAAATCTGTATCAAATCTCCTCTTAACGTTCTCCTCCCCAAGGAGACCAGTTCCAACTTCTTCAATTGATCCTCATAACTGAAGTGTTACGTCCTTGGAACCAGTCTCATAAACCTCTTCTGCACTGTCTCCAATGCATTCACATCTTTCCCATAGTGTGAGAGCCTCCAGCTGAGGACTAACCAATGTCTTCTGAACTCTATTTATGAAACCTAGGATACTGTATGACCTGTATTAACAGGTCAATTACTTGTTCTGCCACCTTTAATAGCTTATGTACAAATACAGTACACCCAGGTCTCTCTGCTGCTGCACACCCTTTAGAGCAATATCTTTTATTTTATACTGTCTCTGTGTTCTTTGGAACAAAATGTATCACCTCATGCTTTCTGCATTGAACTTCATCTGTCACCTGCTCAGCTCACCAATCCTTTGAAGTCCTACACCATCCTCCTCACAGATTACAGTTTATTTCTTCTGGATAATTCCATGAGATTTTCTATGTCCACTTGAGAGGGCAGACAAGCCATCGGTTTAACTCTTCACAGAAAATTTGGCACTCTGATTAGTGCAGCCCACCCTCAGTATTGCACTAGAATGTTAGCCTTGATTTTTGTGTGCAAGTCCTGGATCAGGACTCAATTCTACAACCTTCTGACTCAATGGCAAGTGTGCTGTCCACCCAGGCATGGCTGGTAACTGATATATAACAGACTAGAGTGTTTACAAGAACTACATGGTGGTTCAGTGATTAGCAGTGCTGCTGCATAGCACTAGGGACCTGGATTCGATTCCACTCTTGGGTGACTGTCTGTGTGGAATATGTACATTCTCCCCGTGTCTGTGGGGGTTTCCTCCAGGTGCTCTAGTTTCCTCTCACAGTCCAAAGATGTGCTGGCTAGGTAGATTAGCCATGGACAGTGCAGGGATAGGATAATGGGGTGGGTTTGAATGGGATGCCCTTCAGAAGATCAGTGTGGATCTGAAAGGCCAAATGGCCTGCTTCCACACTGTGGGGATTCTCTGAGTTTTGCCTCATCCCAGAACAGTCCTGAGGGATTGAGTCCATGTTGAAAAAGTCCTCTTTGACTTTCAGGAGTATCAACATCACAGAAACTTCTACCACCAAACATCTTGTGGATCAGCACTGACCAGAAGCTCATCTGGATATGCCATAGCAATATTGCAACTGAAAGGGGAAGGCTGCAATGAGCAACTCACCTTCTGAAGCATCAAAGTCTGTCCACTATCCACATGAAACAAGTCAGGAGTGTGATGGAATACTCTCCACTCCTTTCAATGGGCACAACTCCAACAATACTTAGGTAGCTCCACACCTTCCAGAACAGTGTTGCTTTTTCAATCAGACTACAAATTACTGAGCTCAATATTCACTCCATCCTACACTGGAGCTCCTTGCCTGCTGTGTGTTTGATCTACAGGATGCGCTGTTGCAATTTTTCAAAATTCAAAACTTGCCAGCAACGCTAAATAAGTTCAACGGCATCTGGCACAAAAAAAGTCCTCTTTGTTAGCACCACAACCACCACTTTCAACATTCACTCTGTCCACTCGTGTTGTATTATGGCAGCAGTATGTAACGTCAACAAGATACAAGGCAGTAGTTCACCAAGGCTCCTGAGAAAAGACCTTCCAAACCCATGACCTCTACCAGCTAGAAGGACAAGGGCAGCAGATACATGGGAACACCACCACCTTCAAGTTCCCTGCCAAGCCACTCACCATCCTGACTTGGAAATATATCGCTGCTCCTTCACTGTCACTGGGTCAAAGTCCTAGAACCCTTTGCTAACAGCATAGTGGGTAAACCTCCACCCGAGGACTGCAGCAATTCAAGAGGCGACTTCATCATCTTCTCCAGGGAAGATGGAATGGAAAATAAATGGGGGCCTGGCTAATGACACTCACATCCCATGAATGAATAAACAAAGTCTTCCTCTGCCCACAGAGCTTGGTGTCATCAGCAAATTCAATACAAATTCAGCCAGCTTGTTCTGAACTATTTTAAATATTATAAATAGTAAGTGTCATTTTGGGAAATAATATTTAAGTTTGTTTATATTTTGAACATGAATTACAGCTAAGACAGTTACCAAGGTGCAAAGGTAACGTGTTACAACAATTCAAATTTCCTGAAACAATTCATTTGCAATCAATGCTAGGGTAGTAGGACAGATGCCCATATAGGATAAATAGGCAAAGTCTTTTCCCTGGGGTGGGGAAGTCCAGAGCTAGAGGGCATAGGTTTAGGGTGAGACGGGAAAGATATAAAAGAGACCTAAGGGGCACTTTTTTCACGCAGAGGGTGGTACATGTATGGAATGAGCTGCCAGAGGAAGTGGTGGAGGCTAGTACAACATTTAAAAGGCATCTGGATGGGTGTATGAATAGGAAGGGTTTGGAGGGATACGGGCCGGGTACTGGCAGGTGGGACTAGATTGGGTTGGGATATCTGGTCCGCATGGACGAGTTGAACTGAAGGGTCTGTTTCCGTGCTGTACATCTCTATGACTCTATGACTCTATTTCATAGAATCCCGGCAGTGTAGAAAGAGGCCATTCAGCCCACATTGGCCCTCCAAAGAGCATCCCAACTCCTCACACAATAACCCTGCAGTTACCATTGCTAGTCCACCTAGCCCACACACTATGGGCAATTTAGCACAGCCAATCCACTGAACCTTTGGACTGTGGGAGGAAACCAAGGAGAATATGCAAACTCCACACAGTCACCTGAGGTTGGAATAAAACCCAGGTCCCCAGTGCTGTGAGGCAACAGTGCTAACCACTGTGCCACCTCCTATTGAGTGTTCCAGCAACTAGGAGCACAGTTCTGACCCCAACATTACAAAAAGAGTATATAGACGTGGGAGAAGGTTAAAAACAAGATTCACAAGAATAATCCCAGAACTGAAAGGTTATACTTATCAGGAAAGACTGAAAAGATAGCGGCTCTTTTCCCTAGAGAATAAAGGCTGAGGGGCTTGACCTGATATTTAAAAAAACTCAAAGATTACAAGACGGTTTTGATAGGATTGACATGCAAATTTTGGGGGGGACAATCAGAAAATGAGATGAGAGTCCAGAGACAGTATGTTCCTGTGAAGGGCAAGGCTCGTAGGTTTGGGAATGCTGGATGACTAGAGAAATTGAGGTTTTGGTCAGGAATAAGAAGGAAGCGTATGTCAGATTAGATTAGATTACAGTGTGGAAACAGGCCCTTCGGCCCAACAAGTCCACACCGACCCACAACCCACCCATACATTTACCCCTTACCTAACACTACGGGCAATTTAGTATGGCCAATTCACCTGACCTGCACATCTTTGGACTGTGGGAGGAAACCGGAGCACCCGGAGGAAACCCACACAGAAACTGGGAGAACGTGCAAACTCCACACAGTCAGTCGCCTGAGGCGGGAAGTGAATCCAGGTCTCTGGCGCTGTGAGGCAGCAGTGCTAACCACTGTGCCACCGTGCCGTCAGGTACAGACAACAGAGATCGAGTGATTCCTGAGAAGAGTATAAGAGCAGTAGGAGTATACTTTAAGAGGGAAATCAGGAGGGCAAAAAGGGGACATGACATAGCTTTGACAAATAGGGTTAAGGAGAATCCAAAGGAATTCTACAAATACATTAAGGACAAAAGGGTAACTAGGGAGAGAATAGAGCCCCTTAAAGATCAGCAAGGCCGCCTATACGTGGAACTGCAGGAGATTGGGGAGATACTAAATGAGTATTCTGCATCAGTGTTTACTGTGGAGAAGGATATGGAAGATATAGGACATGGGGAAATAAATAGCGACATCTTGAAAAATGTCCATATTACAGAGGGTGGTGGTGCTGGACGGCTTAAAAAGTATAAAGGCAGATAAATCCCTGGGAAAGGATCAGGTGCACCTTAGAATTCTGTGGGAAGCTAGGGAAGAGTTTGCTGGGTTCCTTGCTGAGATATTTGGATCATCGATAGCCATAGGTGAGGTGCTGGAAGACTGGAGTTAGCTAATGTGGTGCCACTGTTTAAGAAAGGTGGTAAGTAAAAGCCAAGGAGGTTGGAGGGAATCCTCAAGGACAGGATTTACATGTATTTGGAAAGGCAAGGAATGATTAGGGATACTCAGCATGACTTTGTGCATGGGAAATCGTGTCTCATGAACGTGATTGAATTTTTTGAAGAAGTAACAAAGAGGATTGATGAGGGCAGAGCAATGGATGTGATGTACTGAATAGCTGCCAGCTACCAGCTCTCTTTAGTTGCCACCTCAGATGCCCTGGAGAAGGTAGTAACAAGCTACTCCTTGAACTGCAGTCATCTGTGTGGTGTAGGTACACCCACAGTGCTGTGAGGAAGGGAATTCCTGGATATTGGCTCTGTGAGTGAAGGAACAGGAAATAGCTCTAAGTCAGATTGGAGGCACAATCAACTGGAGGCAACTTTGGCCACTGATGGACAACTCTTAGCAGTTGTTTTGGCACTCACACTGGCAGGAGCCTGGCACCAGCTCAACCTCTGGGCAGCCATGATGGAGAAAAGCAAAAACCATTCTTGATAAATTGTTTCCCTCATTGAATCTAAATGAACAGTGGGCTAGGCCTATCCCAGCCACTTAAGGCAAAAGAACAATGAGAAAACGTTGGGAGTTCCTGGGTTGCTGAGTTCCTGTAAAGTGATTCAATTCTGACAGGTTCCTGTTGTGTGTCAGGAGTTAATAAATACCACAGTTTACACAAACTCCTGTCAGAGGCAGCAGCTGCCAGTACACCGAGTGAATCCAGGGATGTGTGTTTATAGATCTTGAAATATTTTTAGCAGAACATTACATAACGTCATTCAAACATTCTGCATTTTAGAGAGCCAGGATTCTTTGCAGTTTCCCTCTTGGTCTACCTGGGTTCTCCCTTAAAGCTGTTCACTCTACAAAGCTTGTGTGGCACTTCAAGATGTAGCTCATCATTATCTTAAAATGCTCAGAGGTGAAATGCAAAGACAGCTAGTTTTGTCAAATCTTTCTAAGCTTGTGTACAAATATAGCAGTCAGCTCACAGAACAGAGTGCTTTTCATTTCATATTTGACCATTATATTCAGATACTGAGGAGGGAAAGTCCAAAACAGACACTGAATCTGAGAAAGGAAAATATGACCCTTCATGATTTGTCACCTGACATTCTCCAGTTTCATTTGATCGGATACTGTTCTTTATTTCAAACGTGAGTAGTCAAAGACTGTTTGAATTTTATTAACTCCTCTCTTCTTTTCAACTTATGTATCATCATATTTAACTCAGTCCACTCAGCCCATTGAACCTGCTCTGCCACTCAATAACATTAGGGCTGATCTTGTACCTCAGCTTTGCCTTCTTGTATTAGCCTCATCATCTTTGATAACCATCTGTCGACCTCCATTTTGAAAGCATAAACTGTGTCGTAGAGGAATGCCGTCACAGACTTCTCAATTCAAGTCCCACTCCAAGGCTTGTTTGCAAAAATCCAGCTGCAGTGCCGGACTGAGGGAATGTTGTAACTGTCGGAGGTAGATGAGACATTAAACCAAGCCCCAGTCTGCCTCTTTTGGTGCACGGAGAAGATTCCACGGTAATATTTTAAAGATGAGCCTGGCAGTTCTTCCTAGTGCCCTGCCAAATATTTATCCCTCATTCGACACCATGAAGAAAAGATTATCTGGTCCATATCACATTGTTTTTGGGGGAGCTTACTGTGTGTAAATTGGCTGCCATGTTTCTCACATTTTAACATTGATGACATTTCAAAAGTACTTCAATGGTGTGAAGCACCTCAAAAATATCTGGTGGTCATGAAAGGCTCTATAGAAATGCATTTATGTCTTTATGTATTAAACGACTGAACCCTTTGAAGTAGACAGATCCAAAGGTTCACAAATGCCTGCATGAAGAAATATTTCCATATTACAGTTTGAAGTAATCAACCCCTTTTCCTGAGATTGTGACCTCTCACTCCCTCCCCCTGACCCTTGTTCCATATACCCCAGCCAGGTGAAGCAGCTCCCATTATCTTACATGTGTGGTTCATTTCATTGAGATGCCTAAGTGAAGGCCCATGCAACAAGCTTGAAAAACGCAGAGGAGACAATGAGGTAAATTGAGAAGCAATCATTTGGTGAGAACGAGCTCATAGATTCGAGCGAGAAGAGAAACCAGGGAAGAGGAAGATCAAGGATGGGAAAAGATTCCAAAATCCCAATGTAGTGGAAGATGAGGCAGAGATAACAGTTGATACATGAAAGCTTTGTAACTTCACAGCACTAATGTTTGTTTTAATTAATGTTAGTTTGTGAAGTGTGGCCAAAACTCTCTTGCATTGTTCTTAGATGTGGGCTTTATTTTATTTATGCCTCATTATCAGCCGCATGAGGAAAGAGAACATATTACGGTAAATTGTTTTCCATATTTTCTTCCTTTTAAGGTTCCTCTCTGCATTTTATTCTCTAAATAAACAAACTTGGATGTTTGAACAAGATTAAAAATGATGGGAATGTTGGAAAAGGTTGAGAGCTGTGGGTTAGGTCACTGTCCTTTCACCCCTGAGGCCTGCATTTAAATCAATACCAGGCTGACGGGGTCAAAATGCATCACTTGGCTGTTGGCTATAAGGGTCCTACGATACACAAACGTGGACAGTCTCCATCTAACAACAGGTGTGAGTTTACAGCACAAATAATCATTCAGTAAGGAGGAAGACTGCTGTGAGAGACGGATTGCTTGATAGGGGAGCACACCTTTCAGCATAAGTGGAGCAAAAGTGTGTCCTATTGATTCAGGTTAAAAGCAGTGTGAGCCCCAAAGTAATGTATACCTGATTAGATTAGATTAGATTACTTTACAGTGTGGAAACAGGCCCTTCGGCCCAACAAGTCCACACCGACCCGCCGAAGCGTAACCCACCCATACCCCTACATTTACCCCTTACCTAGCACTACGGGCAATTTAGCATGGCCAATTCACCTGACCTGCACATCTTTGGACTGTGGGAGGAAACCGGAGCACCCGGAGGAAACCCACGCAGACACGGGGAGAAGGTGCAAACTCCACACAGTCAGTCGCCTGAGGCGGGAATTGAACCCGGGTCTCTGGTGCTGCGAGGCAGCAGTGCTAACCACTGTGCCACCGTGCCGCCCACGGGCACATGGAGTACATGATGCCAACACTGAGTGTCTACCCACAATGCTGAACACTGCCCCCTCTTTCTCCTGAGAACAAATTTCACCAAAAATAACAATAAAAAAAAACATTTACTTGTTCTTGGGGTGAGAATAGGATTTATTATCCATCTTGAGTTGCCCCAAGGAGTTGAATAGTGGCACAGAGAGGGGCCAAGGTAGAACTCTGAACTTTGACCTCTCGGTCACTGTGGCCACAAGATGACTCTACCCAAACTGAAAATGGAGAAGAACATTTAAGGATGTGTTGTTACCGCACTTCACTGTTTCAGATAAGTTAGTTTTGAGGAAACTGGCAAACTGTGCCCAACAGGCCAACCATGAAAACATGTGACACCATGTGATAGAGTTGGTACCTCAGACAAAGTCCCAATTAAAAGTCTCACATTGCTATTGATGAAATGAAGCAAACAAGCTGCCCATTCAAACAAACCAGCCCCTCCCAAAAAGAAAGTAACAGACATTTAACGACTATTCCGGTTTCTAGTGTTGGCTGCTGTGACTGTTACCTGAACATCACTTTTAAAAGCAGAAGTCTGCTGAGCACCGGTTTCTGGTTGGCATCAGTCCAAAGGGAGCATTTTCTGCCCGTGGCAATTTTCACTCTGATGTGCATCCTTGGAAGCGCTGACAAATGTGGGAGACAGTGGTTCACTGCTGCCGACATTGCCAAGATTATCCGAGTGCTGCATTTCATGATTGGAGCACTTTCCGGGCTGTTTCAGCTGCCTCAAAGTTCAAATGAACACCGTTCTCCAATCAAAGATGCTCTGCCTCCCATACAACTGAGCAACATAGTGTATGAATTTCAGTGTTAGTCTGATGCCGGTAATGTGGGCTGTACGAATTGGCTGATTGAATCAATCAGCGTGTTGCTGTGGTTGGTAACAATAGGCAGAGAATAGACGGTGCTCAAACAGCCCACTGTAGTAGAAGCCAAAACATCTACTGTTTAGATATGATTCTGTCACTGAGGGGCACTTACTGACCAGTACCAAGTGCGCTAATAGCTACACAAATAACCAACTGAAGATAAATCAGTCAAGCTTGTAATGCTGCTCATTTAATTTTGGTAGAAATGATATATATTCATACGCAGGAACCCATTGTCTACAAAGTAAGGAATATGTTCAAGCTTTGTGCCATCTTTTAAATACTCAGACGTTTGGGGAACCTATAGTTCTCTGTTGCTTTCTCTATGGCAGTGCCTCGTCCAATTAACCAACATCTTACTCTCCTGTGTATAAATTTCTGTTATCGTTTGAAATGTGGCATCCTTGCAGTTGTCCTGATGAGTGCAAGAGAAAAACTTAAGAAATATAGTCTCTTTTCAGCCATAAAAAATATTGTACAGTTTTTTGTTAACATTACAATGTATTCTTGACATTTAAAAACAGGGAGCCAGGCTATTCTGATGGTGGCCATTGACTTTTACTGACTTGTTCACCTGCTCCTTTTAAGCTGAGGTTCAGTAATCTCACTTGCACGAGGCATGGTTTTGCATTTTGTTTTCTCCATTGAACTGCAACTACCCACCCTGTTCATCTACCAACATCCTCCTCTAAACTTTCACAATCCCCGGCATAATCTACCACCACAGCAATTTGGTTCTAATAATAAATTCCAAAATTGTTTCCAATTTTGGTTTCTAATTCTAGCCCTTTGGTGAATCTGATAAATAAGAGGAGTTCCAACAGAGACCCTTGTGGGACACCACTCAAAGCATCTTTCCAGTTCAATATACTATTTCTATGCCAACCCTTTCCTTTTTAGCCTCCAACCAGTGTGACCATATACCCTTTAATTCCTGGTAGCTGAG
The DNA here is from genome assembly GCF_037043375.1 of Chiloscyllium plagiosum. Taxonomy (NCBI): domain Eukaryota; kingdom Metazoa; phylum Chordata; class Chondrichthyes; order Orectolobiformes; family Hemiscylliidae; genus Chiloscyllium; species Chiloscyllium plagiosum. The sequence continues at coordinate 18,430,197 of NW_028270191.1, read as the reverse complement.
TAAATGGCAAGGACTTGAGAAAATAAACGCATACACTCTTCCAATTCCATAATCTTTGAGTCCTCCATTTTCTTTTATTCTTTCCCTTTGCTCCTCTCATTGTATCATTTTGTTTCCCTCTCCCAATTTTCAGTCTTGGCTCTTATTGCCCAAGGGATTATCCAGTTAGAAGTTAGGAGAGAATAAATGGCTTCAAGTTTCTTCAGTAGCACCTTCCAAACCCGAGACTACCATCTGGAAGGATAACAACAACGGATGCATGAAGACACCACCATGTAAGTCACTCACCATCCTAACTTAGAAATATATCACTGCTCCTGCATTGCAGCAGTTCAAGATGGTAGCTCACCACCACCTTCTCAGGAGCAAATAGGAATAGGCCACAAATGCTAGTCTAGCCAGCAACTCTCACATATGATGAAAGGATTTTTTTAAAAAGCCAGACGTAGAAATCACAGCAAAATTGCAACCTCATGATCTATTGAATCTGCATTGCTCTCTGACCCCTACACTCCAACAGCTGTGTGTGTATTCCAGTTCCTGTAATGCAGCAGTGATGCTTGCAGGTTTGCAAGTTTAATATCAGTTTGATTTAATTCTGTCCATTGTTTCCCTGTTGAACATGCTTGTTTGTTTTTCTTACAACATGATTGTTACTTGTTTACATGTTGTCAAATTCATTGCAGTGTATATATGGATTTTTCAATGTAAGTCACATTGTAATTCAACCTTGACACTGCAACCAAGTTTCTGAAATAAATACTATCACTAATATGTACTTAAACAGCCCACTTAAGCAATCAGGCCTCACATAATGTGGTGTACTGGTTCCCACCCCCAGGTTGATTAAAATCTTACAGACTTTTCTTTAGCCATATTTCAGTCACTTTTTGTCTTTTCACAGGTAACTTTGTGGGTCATTTTCTCACACCTCATTTGTTTGTTCCAGGCTTGGCAACTCTCCCATTTTGCCCATTCAGACTCATTTTTGCAGAACATGACTGCACTTCTAAAAGTGGACTTGTTGGGCCGAAGGGCCTGTTTCGATACTGTAGGGAATCTAATCTAATCTAAATGTTGATCTGCCTCCCTGACAGTTCAAAAATAGTATCTCAAAGGAGCCAACAGTCCCATTGCAGCATTGAATACTCCAGGAGTTACATTTTGACCAAGCCCATTGAGCATGTACTGCGCATTTCATGGCTTTTGAGAACATGATACAGAACACAAAGGTCAAGAATATAAACCGTAAATTCAAACAAAATCACTGTTCACATTTGTGCAGCAGGAAGAACAGCTTCAGCACAAATTAGCCAAGCTGAGTTAAGGGATCGGAGATGTTGATTTTTTTTTTGCCTGAACTGTCTGCCACCCAGTTCTGCTTTAGCTGCATGTTAAAAGAGAGCAATGCAAAGTGAACACAAAACAGTTCAGGACATTGAATGTCTTTGACAGAAACAGCCATTGCTGCCTCCTGACAAACCCCAGCGAACTAGTTATGTTGTTATCGAGAAAAAGCACTGTGGTCATTGTCTAATTCACCCACCTGCACAAAAGCAAGATGATCCTGAGCAGCTGGCCGCAATTGCTTTGGTATCTTAGGTGATTGTTCTGCTACAATTAAGCCTCAAATTCTTCCTCTTCTGATTGAAACATTTAATCCTGCACATGTGTGAGACTAAAAAGAGCTTTTCCACCGACCTAGACAATCCAAATTGAATGATAGCCGTCGGTTCCTTGGAAACTCAGCTCACTGAGTGTAATTAATGTGAGCTAACGCTCAACATATTTGCCACATGCACAGACTGGGCACGATGCCAGGCTGAACCTAAAACAGGCAACTGTTCAGGGGTACTTTAAGCTGTTTGTACCACAGTAATGCATTCTCCCTCCATCACACAGCGAGCACCTGTCAGACAGGAAAGCTAACAGCCAAACGTTTACTCTGTAACATTTATTCCTTGTACAGATAATTGCAAGAGTCTAAGCTCAAACGATTCATGTACCCATGTTCCCATTCTCTCTTTCTGCCCCCACATTTCCTACCAATCTCACTCACCATTTGCCAAAACGTAAGCACAGGTGTAAACAGGCAAGGGAAACTCATGCCTTTTTAAGCTTGAAAGTTTCAGGCTATCTATCCAGCATTTAGGCACAGTAGCCTTTTCTGGTGCACTATATCTGAAATCAGTAGAACTGACAAAAGGCTGAGCAGAAATTTAGACACAAATTGCATTCAGCACAAACAGAGTTTCCACCATCTTTCATGCTGGGCTAGAACTCACCATGTCAGGAGCCTGCCCTGCCCATGAAAATACCCCCCCCCCACCCTGACTGAATTAATTACCACGGCATGGTTCTGCCAATTGCGTTTATTTGCGCACCATTGTGAATGTTCCAAAATTAATTTAGTTCTTTTAGTCGCAAGCACACTAATTGTAGACATTTTAAAAGCTGTTAAATTGAACATTTTTGTAATTCACTGAGCAATTGACTATTTCTCCCACAGAGATTGGCTCTGTAAATATTTTTAAAAGTCACTTTTAAAGATTAAAAAGTGAGTCACAGGTGATGAATTATTAAAAGTTATTTTGTGGCTAACCCATTTTCAGCTATCATACAATAAACTACAATGTGTTAAAGACAAAAGCCTCTCCTTGTTAGACGACCAAGTGGTTTTCCTCGAGCACACTAGACCAAACAGATTCTGTAGACCCTACCTGGTTACCATTTTTAAATACATCAAAAATATTTTTGAAAGCCAAACTCGACTTACAGAAAAACATCCTTCTAAAACATTGAAACATGCACAAAGAATTCTGGAGGAACTCAGCAGATTTGGTAGCATCTGTGGAGAGAGAAACACAGTTATTGTTTTGAGTCCGGTAGGACTCTTCTTCAGGTCTTTCTCTGTTCACAGGTGCAGCCAGACCTGCTGAGTTTTTCCAGCATTCTCGGTGTTTGTTTCAGATTTCTAGCATCCACCGGATTGTGCCTTTATTCTAAAAGTTGACTGAGCCAGTTTGAGTTAGATTTTGCTTTGCATTAATTTCCTGAGCCTAGGGGAGAGCCATTATAATGAGCTGCAATGTGTTCCAGTGTGATAGATGACCATAAACAACAAGGAGAATCAAAATGAAATGACGTATTTGTCAAACTTGCACCCGAGTTGACTCCATGTTTTATGCCGCTGGTATCTGTTATACTGAGCAGTTTTACCCCGCCCCTGTTTTAAGACAGGTCCTCACCACTGCTGCTCCTGTTGTATGAGCTCTCTGGTAGACTTGCTGCCTCTTTCCAGGTAGGGTCTACAGAATCTGTTTGGTCTAGTGTGCTCGAGGAAAACCACTTGGTCGTCTAACAAGGAGAGGCTTTTGTCTTTAACACATTGTAGTTTATTGTATGATAGCAACTGGATACAAGTTACACTGATGTGATCAACGTAGTTACACAGACTATGAGGAAGACCCAGACAGCAGATCTCACTCCTCAATCCTGACCTGTTCTCCCACCAACTCAATATGACATCCTCACAGTGGCTGGTGCTTCAGACACTCCCCAGAGTTAACTTTTTCCGACCCTGACACTGTTTCACAATAACTCCAACCAGAGTCCATCTTCCCCACACTGCTTGTTTCCCTTGTTGGGGAGTCCAAAACAATTGGGATGCCATTTACAAAAAAGGGGTCTCCCATTTAAAATATAGAGAGAAGAAGAATTTTTCTTTTCAGTGTCATTAGTCTGTGGAATCCTCTTCTCCAGGGTGCAGTGGAAGCCGGATCCTTGAATATTTTAAGACAAAGGTAAATAGAATCATGACCGTAAAGGCAGTCAAAAGGTATGGCGACCGGCAGGAAAGTGGAGTTGAGGCCACAGTCAGATCAACTATGATTTTATTGAATGGCAGTTCAGGATCAAGTGGCTGAATGGCCTGCTTCTACTGCTTATTCTTGGTTCTTAATACCTTCAGAGGGGAAAAGCTCAGAATGGTGACGAATTAAGAGAAATTTCATTGCTATCACACACCAGGACAGGAAATCTCTGAAACATTAACCATTGCAAGTGCATTTATCAGGATAGAAGATTGAGGAACATTTGGAATGCTATATAGCAGAGACAGTATCTCAAGAAACCAGTCAGTGAAAGGCTGATTTGGTCTGACTTGCAACTGTAGATTTTGCAGCACTTTCCAAACTGCCAACCTTCCTCAGCACACATCACTGAGTGCCCTCAGGCTGTGCTTACTGAAAGCAAATGGGGCTCTGCGTTCTTAAGGGGTCAGACCACTTAACAAAGCTTACCCCTCCCCAACCTTCAAAGCAGATTGGGCATGACATGGGAGAATGCAAAAAAGTTGAATTTGGTGAAGTTTCATAAATGACTACATAGGGGAGCCACACATAGATATACTAAGGTCAGTGGCAGTTGAAAGAAGCAGAATTCAGTGTTATTAAAAAATGAGTTGGGGTGAAGAGGATTCAGCATTACAGATGTCCGTGGAGTACTGTGCTCTTTCCTGACAGTGCCATCAAGCTTCAGCCAATCAATGCGATCATGGCTGATCTTTGATCTCAGTTCCCCTTTCCTGCACTACCTCTTGATTCCTGTAGTGTGTAAAAATGTATCACTGTCTGTGTTCAATAGACTCAACCACAGGGCAGCTGCAACTCTCAGGACACACAAATTTGAGTGAAGAAAACAAAACCCCACGTACAAAGTATAAACCATACTACTAATGTCCTTCATATGTCCAGCGTTCACCTAGGAGTGCTTCCTGACTCATAAACTGCCAAGGCCAAAAGGAATCCACCCACCTAAAGTACATGAACATGTTTCTGCACCCACTGGTTTCACTTTTAGGTGCTTCCACTGAATTTGATGGAAAGAGATTCATGTGGGTTAGAAACCCAGCAGCAGGACCCCTGCGGTTCTCCCGCTCCCAAACTGAGCGTTGCACCCACACTGCGGGCGACATTCCAGCCCACCTGAGTTTTACTGCGCCACATGTTAAACCCTGGGGCTCCTTTGCTTCTTTCCCTCTCCTTAGAAGAGACAGCTGCCCAGAGCAACCCTGCGACACCCATTCACAGGAGCCGGTAGGAGCACTAACTGCACAACCATCCACTTCTAATCTTTCTTACGCGGAATTTTGTCCAGCCTTTTTACAGTTAGCTGACACCTCCTCAAGTACTATAGCTGGAAGTCCATCTCCAGGACATGTGACAGGGAGATACAGTTCTACACGTCAGTTTTTTTTATTTTCGTGACTGAATACTTCACCTTCATTCCAGGAAGGAGAACATAAATATTTTTAAGACTGCAAACTTTGAACCTGGCAGTCAGAACCCAAACAGAGAATACAACCTACTGTAAATATACAAGCTTTCTTTCAAGCGATATATATGGAACATTCAGTCACAGAAAAAACAACAACTATTTTTAGTTGGAGATTAGTTTTCTTGGAAGTATGAGACCTAGCAGATACTCAGATTAATATGGTTCACTAGACAGGTTTTTAGACAAAGGGATTGTCCTATCAGGACAGACTGAGTAGACCAGGCCTATATTCCCTAAAGTTTAGAAGAAATAGTTTTTTTGTCCCCCAGGGATCTGAGTATCTATGCCTAGGCCAATATTTATTGACCATTTATTGACCAGGGCAGCACAGGTGGCTCAGTGGTTAGCACTGCTACCTCACAGGGATCCAAGTTTGATTCCAGCCTCGGGTGACTGACTGTGTGGAGTTTACACATTCTCCTCGTGTCTGCGTGGGTTTCCTCCAGGTGCTCCGGTTGCCTCCCACAGTCCAAAGACGTGCAGGTTAGGTGAACTGGCCATGCTAAATTGCCCATAGTGTCCAGGGATATGCAGGCTAGGTGGGTTTGCCATGAGAAATGCAGGGTTACAGGGAAAGGGTAGGGCTGTGAATCCTAGTGGGATTCTCTTCAGAGGGTCAGTGTGGACTTGATAGGCAGAATAGCCTGCTTCCATACTGTAAGGATTCGATGATTCTACCCCCAGTTGCCCTGAAGAGGGTGAAAGTGAGCTGCCTTCTTCAATGGCAGTGGTGTAGGTAGACTCACAGTGTTGTCAGGGAGGAAGTTCCAGGATTTTGACCCAGCAACACTGAAGGAACGGCAATATGTTTCCAAGTCATGATGGTAAGGGGCCTGGAGGGGAACTTGCAGGGGTTGGTGTTCCCATCTATCAGCTGTCCTAGTCCTTCTAGATGGTAGAGGTTATGGGTTTGCAAGGAGATTTGGTGATTTGCTGCAGCGTGTCTTGTAGATGGTCACTCCTTGTAGCTTAATCAATGGAGTCCAGGTCTCATTCTGGCAAATCCACGATGTACTCCTTCCAAGGCCAATCTATTCTTCCGAAGATGGAGAGCCTAGAGCTGCTCACAGTTACTCAAGGTATGGTATAACCAGGCTTTGCATAGGTGCAGCTTAACATCTACCTGTCTTGTATTCTAGACTTTGAGATATCATGACCAGCAGTCCATTAGCTGTTTCGATTCTTTTCTGTACCTAGTTGGGATCTCATCTTATGATCTGTGTACCTACTGCCGAGTCTTATTAGCCCTTTACTGTTTTTAGCTTTTGATCATTTAGAGACAATGTCCTGTTCTATCGTTTTTAGCTCCAAAGTGAATGAATTCACATTTGCCTACATTCAAATCCATTTGTCACAGTTTTGCCCATTCACTGAATCTCTTCATATCCGTATGTAATTTTATACTTACATCTACATTGTTTACAATGTCAACTGTCTTTGTGCCTTTGGGAGACTTGTACATGTGGCTTCCTATCCTATTATCCAAGCCATTAATAAATATGATGAATAGTTGTTGCCCTGGCACACACCTTTGCAAGACACCATTTGCCACATCCTGCCAATTCGAGGACTCCCCTATTATCCATACTCTCTGTTTCCCGCCTGCCACACAGCTAGTTGCTGAACTATGTGAATAATGTGCCTTCAATTCAGTGAGTGCTGAGGTTCACTACAGCAGTGGTTCACAATCGCTTCAGTATCATGGCGCACTGCAATGACACAAACAATTCCACTTTTATCAAACCACCTGGACAGTATCAGAAATCTTCGGCACTTGTATGTGTGCAGTCGATCAGGGCACTTGGTGTCAGCCTTCAGTAAGGGATACTGGGGTTCCGGAGGAGATCGAAAGCACAGACGCTGCCTCAACGCTCAGGTAAAGTGACGCTGCTTCCTGAAAAGCTTGTGGCACCTTTCATACCTTGTTGCAGCACACTGGTTCAAAACCACTGCACTAGAAGATCCCTTCTGGGGAGATGCACTACAGAGAGGGCCTTGTCTCCAGGAAGGGACACTCTATGGCATGCCCGGTAAAGAATATAGGGTACAAATGGCCTGAATAGTGTTCACAGAGCAAACTGATGTGAGCTTCATGTAGCCGTATCATGCTGTCAGGAGTCAGTTTTACTTCATTGCTGAAAAGCAGCCTACACCCATGGCACACCTCAGCAGTCACAGCAGTCTGCTGTCAAAGAGCCAATAATACTGTGAACCAGGCCTTGTTTCACTGAGGTCATTCAATGAATATTGTTTCAATGGCAAAGGGCCAGGCTTCCTGAGAACAGGGCCTACAAGGCCTGTTGCCCATGACAACTATGTTATCTGCCTTCAGAATCAGCTCTAAGTTTGCAAGCGAGAGCCCTGAATCAGAGGTGTCTTCCTTTCGTGTGTTTGGAGTCTATATGACTCTCTCATAGTTCTGCCCTGGTTTCTAACCTGTTCAAACAATGCCATTGGTTTCCACACTGAGTGTTGGCCTCTTCCCCAGAAGCTCTGGTCAGTTCATGCGCAGGAAGCTGAAATGTTTCAGAACGAAAATATTCAAAAACAGCTTGTGCCTCATCTGCCCCTTTTCTTGGTGAATGAACATGGTGAGGCCTACACAAACAGACAAACAAGTAGCTTTTATAGTTCAGGCCCAGCCTATGCACACACCACCTCCACCCAATCGGCAATAAAGTAGGCCCTGTGTCCTACTGCTTGCTTCTTGCCACAGAAAAATATGGAACCACGCCTGGCCAAGAGAGGAAACAGAAAGAACATTCATCGCCGTCAGGGCAGAAGCAGAAGCGCGCAAAGCCAAAAATAACAGCCTGAGCCATCACTGGCATTCCTTGTATAAAATGGTTCACCTTGAAGTATGCTGGGATGAAAATGGGCAGTGTGAAAGAATGCCATATGAAGCTGGATCGCTCAAAGAGGCCACTGTTTAAAGCACTCGAGCAGGATTTGTTAAGCCCGAATGGTTACGTGTGACAAGGTTATTTCTCTTTTTAAGCTACTTAAGAAAAACTATGAATAAAAAGAAATGTATTCATGTCCTATCCTGGTCCATCTCTCTCATTAACAGAAACATTGGCATAGTGGTTATGTTACAAGACTAATAATCCAGAGACATGCATTCAGACTGTAGTGAGCCATTTAAATGTACCTCATGAAATAAATTTAGAACGAAAAGATACTGTCTATAACGGTCTTACACCAGGAGTTAAAGCACAAAAATCTGCATTGACGCTCCAGTGCAGGTACTATGGGCATGCTTTTGGATAAGATGTTAAACTGAGACCCCCTGTCTGACCTCTCAAATGGCTGTAAAAAGATCCCGTGACACTGTTACAAAAAAAACCTAGAGAGTTTTCACCGGTGTCCAGGCCAATATTAATCCCTCACAAAAACAGTTGACCTGGTCATTATCACATTGCTGTTTGTGGGAGCTTTTTGTGCATAAATTAGCCACT